>NW_028261394.1:42502663-42540163 GCF_051295495.1 Thamnophis sirtalis | reverse complement strand
CATGTATTATTGCGGTTGAAGTTGAAGTAGTCTTCTAGTCAAAACACTAGAATATAAACAGAGCAAACCCACTCCTCACTAATACTGATGATGTTACCTAGTTTGGGGAATGAAACATCTGCAGGAAAACAACCACACTCCTCCTCCTCCTCCCCCCTCCTCTTCTCCTCCTCCTCCTCCTCTTCTTCTTCTTCTCCTCTTCTCCTCCTCCTCTTCTTCTTTTCCTCCTCTTCTTCTCCTCCTCCTTCTCCTCCTCCTCCCTCTCCTCTCCTCCTCCTCCTCCACCACCACCATCACCACCAAGCTCAGAGATCACCAGAGACCCCTCATTTCAACCCTGAGCTATAAATATTCTCCTTTATTGGAACTTCCTACATGACTTTAAACTACATTCCCAGCAACATCATCTACGATGATTGGGAGTTTGGATTCAGTGTCCATCAGATCTCACCCTAACTTAGGAACTCTTTCTTTAAAATCCACATACTCACACCAGGTTTTCCTTACCAAACAAATCTCTGAAATTAAACCTTGCTAATAAACGGTGTAAAGATCTTTGAGGATCCCCAGTTGAATTCATATGTACTGCAAACATGCTTATCATCTTTCTGTAATGTAGGTCACAATTCTTCCTGCACCAACGACAAGCTGTTGAGTAAACTGTTTGTTCGTGGGTTGATTGCTAGGGTTTCCACGGTCACCAAGCTCAATACGGACGTTCTGAGTGGTTTTCCACATTGAGGGTCTGTTCCTTAACCAGGATGTTGGTAAAAACAATGAAACACTGTTCTGTCCCCCCTTCACGGCTCTTAACAAACGGCAAGACGAATAAACTTAAAAGGAACTTTCTTTATCAGTTCTCGGCTCAGACTGGCTTCGAGCCCCAAAATAACATAAATACAGTCTCTAACGAGATAACAGAATGAAAACAAAACAACTCTTACAAGCAATGCATTTCTCCAAGTGTAGCCTTGAATCAGGGTTACAGGAAACACCAAAGCACTTATCCAAGTGTATTAAACAATGTTGTATGCATGAAGGAACGTTGACTCCTGCGACTAGGGCGTGGCAGCATCCGTCCTTTTATCTCCAAACCTGCCTCTAACAAGCCCCAGCTGCATAATGAATCTTGTATCCCGAAAAGACTCACAGCAGACATCTGCTGAGTCACAACAAACACCCATTGCAATCTTTCCATGCAAGCTCTCTTATGTGGCCTTTGTATCATAATATCCTAGACAAAAAAGGGAAAATCAGAATTGGCACAACACCATCATGGGGCGCCATTCATTTATTTAGGAAGCCTGTTGTTGGTTTGTTTGCAAAATTTATTGGCTGCCCCATTTTACCTCAAGGTAACTGGATGGCTTACGGTCTATAAAAACTATATAAATTAAAAACATAAATAAGTTAGTACAGTCAAACATTCAGCACAATCCAGTTTTGGTCACCATGATGTAAAAAAGATGTGGAGACTCTAGAAAGAGTGCAGAGAAGAGCAACAAAGAGGATTAGGGGAATGGAGGCTAAAACATATGAAGTACAGTTGCAGGAACTGGGTATGTCTAGTTTAATGAAAAGAAGGAACAGTCTTCCAATATCTCAGGGGCTGAGATATTGGAACCCAGATAACAGATTAACAGAGTTGGAGGGGACCTTATAGGTCATCTAGTCCAACACCCACCCACCCCATTGAAGCAGGAGACCCTACACCATTTTGACAAATGGCAGTCCAGTCTCTTCTTGAAAGCCTCCAGTGATGAATCTCCCACAACTTCTGAAGGCAACTTCTGTCCCATGGGTTGACTGTTCTCACTGTCAGAAAATTCCTCCTTATTTCTAGGTTGAATCTCTCTTTGGTCAGTTTCCATCCATTATTCCTTGTCTGGCCTTCAGGTGCCTTGGAAAATAGCTTGACCCCCTAAATCCTCTCTGTGGCAGCCCCTCAAACATTGGAAGACTGCTATCATGTCTCCCCTGGTCCTTCTCTTCACTAGGCTAGCCATGCCCAGTTCCTGTAACCGTTCTTCATATGTTTTAGTCTCCAGTCCCCTAATCATCTTCTCTGCACTCTTTCTAGAGTCTCAACATCTTTTTTATAGTGTGGTGACCAACACTGGATGCAGTATTCTAGGTGTGGTCTTACTAAGGCTTTACAGAGTGGTATTAGGACCTCACTTGATGTTGATTGTATCCTTCTATTAATGCTATTAATTGGATGTCTGATTTATTAAATTGGAACTTTAAGGATCGTTTTGCCTTGGACTCTGATTTAATTGGACGTGATACTTGGAATGTTGACATAGGATTGCATTGGCTTTTTTGAATGCTGCTGCACACTGCTGGCTCATATTTAGCTGGTTGTCCACTCCAAGATCCCTCTTACAGTCACTGCTATTAAGCCTGGTTTCACCCAGTTTATATGCGTCCTTTGGGTTTTTCTTACCTAAGTGTAGGACTTTACTTTCCCACTTCATAGTCTTCCCAAAGTAGCCTCTGTAAAACCGTAGCATGATTAGGAGGATCATGGTTATTTGGCTTTGAGTTAAGCATATTATTTGAATCCATTCATTGCTGTTTGTAAATCCCAGTTTACCCTCCATTTCTCTGGCATTTTCAGTTGTGTGAAGCAGGAAAATGACTTTAAGGCAGGTGTACCCATGCCATTCCGTTCCTTCTTCAAATTCTGAAAAAAGTGTGTGTGTTTGTTTGTTTTTTCAAGAAAAGAAAAAAAACACATTAAATTCGGTCAGGTACTTAACTTTGAATAAGCCGCCGATTCTGTTTTATCTCCTGTTTGTTTTTCTTCTGGTTTTTTTTTTAAATGAATGGTTTTAAAAAGTTACTTAGGTTTGTTTGCCAAAACAAACAAACAAACAAACAAACAGAATGTTTCCAAGCAACTGTTAATGGCTTTGAGGAGAGAGAGGGTAGTTTTAAAAAAAAAGATGATTAAAGCCCCTTTAGTTTAATGTCACCGGAATTCAAAAATACCTTCTCCTTTCTTCTTCTTCTTCTTCTTCTTCTTCTTCTTCTTCTTCTTCTTCTTCTTCTTCTTCTTCTTCTTCTTCTTCTTCTTCTTCTTCTTCTTCTTCTTCTTCTTCTTCTTCCTCCTCCTCTTCTTCTTCTCCTTCTCCTTCTTCTCCTTCTGCTTCTTCTTCCTCCTCCTCCTCCTCCTCCTCCTCTTCTCCTTCTCCTTCTCCTCCTGCTTCTTCTGCTTTTGCTTCTTCCTCCTTTTCCTCTTCCTGTCCCCTTCTTCTTCTTCTTCTTCTTCTTCTTCTTCTTCTTCTTCTTCTTCTTCTTCTTCTTCTTCCTTCTTCTTCTTCTTCTTCTTCTTCCTCTTCTTCTCCTTCTCCTTCTTCTCCTTCTGCTTTTGCTTCTTCCTCCTTTTCCTCTTCCTGTCCCCTTCTTCTTCTTCTCTTCTTCTTCTTCTTCTTCTTCTTCTTCTTCTTCTTCTTCTTCTTCTTCTTCCTCCTCCTCCTCCTCCTCTTCTCCTTCTCCTTCTTCTCCTTCTGCTTCTTCTGCTTTTGCTTCTTCCTCCTTTTCCTCTTCCTGTCCCCTTCTTCTTCTTCTTCTTCCTCCTCCTCCTCTTCTTCTCCTTCTCCTTCTGCTTTTGCTTCTTCCTCCTTTTCCTCTTCCTGTCCCCTTCTTCTTCTTCTCCTCCTCCTCCTCCTCCTCCTCCTCCTCCTCCTCCTCCTCCTCCTCCTTCTTCTTTGCAACCCCTGAATTCTGGCTTATGAAAATAAATGATGAAACATAACGGTGTGACATACCATGGGGTACCAGGAGAGGGAAGGGGGAACAGGCTAGGAGGAAGGAGGAGAACATCTCTCTCTCTCTCTCTCTCTCTCTCTCTCTCTCTCTCTCTCACACACACACACACACACACACACACACACACACACACACACACTCTCTCTCTCTCTCTCTCTCACACACACACACACACGAAACTAGAGACTGTTTTTAGTTCCAAAACAGATGTGCAAAAACTTGCGGCTGTTCTTTTGGGGGTTGGAGTAAGGCTCAGGCTGCATGTAGGGTTGCGGGCAAGATCTTTGGAGTAGCCGTTAGCCTGGAGTCCTTTCTCAAATTGACTTTCCTTTATTAGAGTCGCAACTCCAGCTTTGCGGAGGGGCCCCTGGAGAGCTGGGCCAGCCGTTGGCAGTTTCTCCCAGACACCCAATTACCCCCTGACGTCAGCACCGTCTCCCCCATCTCCCTGGGGTGCCTGCATATTTTCCTTTGTAACGCTAATAGCTGACTAGCTAAGTGCCTGTTATTTCCTTGGCAGGAGATGCAAGCTCTGTTGGGGGAACCAGACACCCGATCCAAAAACTATGTAAAAATGGCCAGAAGGTGAAGGCCCAGTGAGTTGGCTTTCTCTCCGTCCTCGCTGAGCTGCATTGGGGATACCTCCATGGGGGAAAGTCTTCTGCAAAATAACAACAACAACAACAACAACAATAAAAATAGAATATGGAATATAGAATGTAGAATGGAATGGAGTAGAATATAGAATATATAAGAGAATGTAGAGAACAGTGTAGAATAGAATATATAGAATGTAGAACATATATCCATGATGGCAAACCTATGGCACACATGCCAGCTGGTCTTCGTGGTCTGAAAACACCCCCCAAAACAGCTGTTTTCCAGGCTGGTTTAGGGGGTATTTGCAGGGTGTTTTGGGGGCTGTTTTCAAGCCATTTTTTGAGTTGGAAAACAGCTGAAAAACTGCTTGAAAATGGCTTGAAAAACGGCCCGAAAGCAAGCATACATGCACTGCCAGCTGGTATTCAGGTTTCCGGCACACTTTTGCGAGCACATGCACATGTGTCTCAGTTTGGTGAAAATGTTTGCCATCGCTGGCATAGATCAAAGAACATAGATAGAACTGAATATAGAATAGAATATAGAATATATATATAGAATAGAATATAGAACATAAGAGCATAGAACATAGAACTGAATATAGAATAGAATATAGAATATATAGAATATAGAACATAGAACTGTTTATAGAATAGAATATAGAATATATAGAATATAGAACATAGAACTGATTATAGAATAGAATATAGAATATATAGAATAGAATATAGAACATAAGTGCATAGAACATAGATAGAACTGAATATAGAATATAGAATATATAGAATAATATAGAGCATGAGCATAGAACATAGAACTGAATATAGAATAGAATTTGATATATATGGAATATATAGAATATAGTACATAAGAGCATAGAACATAGAACTGAATATAGAATAGAATTTGATATATATGGAATATATAGAATATAGTACATAAGAGCATAGAACATAGAACTGAATATAGAATAGAATATAGAATATTTATAGAAAAGAATATAGAACATAGGAGCATAGAACATAGAACTGAATATAGAATAGAATATAGAATATATAGAATATAGAACATAAGAGCATAGAACAGAACTGAATATAAAGTAGAATATAGAATATATAGAATAGAATATAGAACATAAGAGCATAGAACAGAACTGAATATAGAATAGAATATAGAATATATAGAATAGAATATAGAACATAAGAGCATAGAACATAGAACTGAATATAGAATAGAATATAGAATATATAGAATAGAATATAGAACATAAGAGCATAGAACATAGAACTGAATATAGAATAGAATATGGAATATATAGAATAGAATATAGAACATAAGAGCATAGAACATAGAGCATAGAACAGAATATAGAATAGAATAGAATTCTTTATTGGCCGAATGTGATTGGACCCACGGGGAATTTGTCTCTGGTGCAGAAGCTCTCAGTGTCCATATAAGGCACAAATGATAAATAAATCATGATCGTCATCCTGAAATACAGTCATCACAAATCATAAGGTATACCATCCCATTCCAGAAAAGGATGGGAGCCGTGCAGGTTCTTTAGTGGACTCCAAGGAGAGAGACTCTGCGAAGTTGCCCTTGGTGGAATCAACCCGGGCTGGTTGACTCTCGATGTCCCTCACTGCTTCCACCCCCCCCGCGCCCCCCACATTTGGCAACAAACAGCCTCGCGTGGTAATAAGGGAGAAGAGCGCCCAGCGGAGGGGACGCCGCCGTTTATCGGCCCCCTCCGCCTGCCCTTTGCCGGCTGCCTTCGCCTGCCCTTCGCCGCACTAGCGGGAGTGCCCTGCCTGCCTAATGAATTCCCAGCGGAGGGTGGCACTTGCGCAGGCAGCCTTTTCCACGTCTGGTTCCCAGGGACCCCCCCCCCCAAAATGCATCCGCTCGGCCTCCTCTCTGTGCCAGGCGGAGGTCTGCGCGAGCAGATAAAAGTGGAGTTGCGATTGCTTTGCCGGACCGGCCTTGGCTGGGAAGGGCCTGATAAGACCCCTGCAAGGGAAAGAAAACCCTTTGCATCCCCCCCCCCTCCGCCCCAAGAAATGTGACAGGAGAACACAACAGTCGCAAGAAAGTTAAACACAACTGGGGTGTGGAGGTGCGGAGCTGTTGGGGAAGATAATGAGAATTGATTGAATCAGAGTAACCGAGCCAACAATCCTGTCTTTTCTCGGAGCTGCTCTGCCCCCTTCCCTCCTCCTTTCCCCTTCGCCTTCTTCTCACAATTAATTTTTTCTTTCCTGGCCACCCCCGTTCTCCCCTCCCGCTCCTGATTTTCCACAGCGGAGTATCCTAGGAGCTCAGGTTGCAATGCGCCCAAGCTGGTCTTGCCGATAATAAGCACAAGGTCTCTTTGGGGCAGGAGGAGAAAAAAAAAAGCTGATTAAAGAAACAAACAAACAGATTCTCCCCCCCCCCTCTTCATATTCTCCTCCTTATCCCAGATGCTTTGAGTTGAGGGAGGAGGGAAAAAAATTTGCACTTCGCTCCCAGGATCGTAATCAGATGGTTGTTTAATTTTCTTTCTTTTTTTAAAAAGAAAGAAAGGCCAGGAGGATAGAGAGCGATAGCTTTCGTTGTGCTTCGATTGGATGGCTCGAGATTAGTGTTTTTTCTCCAAACTTGGCAACTTTGAAGAAGTCTGGACTTCAACTCCCAGAATTCCCCAGCCTGCTGGCTGGGGAATTCTGGGAGTTGAAGTTCAGACCTTTTAAAGTCGGCACGTTTGAGAAACGTTGGTCCAGATCAGGGGTATTTAGGTATTTAGGTATTTATTAATGCTTATAGGCTGCCCTTTTCCCTGAGGGGACTCAGGGCGGCTTACATAAAATAAAAAATAGTCAACCTTTTTATACCTACCGCCCACTTTTGTATCTCTGTTAGTAGTAAAATTTTCTAACTGCCCACCGGTTCCACAGTAATGATGATTTATAAAGTAGGGAAGTAACTTTACTTTATAAAATTTACAAAGCAGAGTTCCAGCAAATTCCTACCGCCCACCATGAAAGCTGGAATGCCCACTAGTAGGCGATAGGGACCAGGTTGACTACCACTGGTCTGGATGAGTGATGCAAACCTTTTCGGCATCGAGTAGTCAAACTGGAACCCACATTCGTGCACCAGTGTGCCAGAAATGTGTACACCAGCTGGCCAGTGCAGTGTGCATGCATGCCCCAGCCAGTTGGTCTTCGGGATTCTGGCTCTCTGGCGCATGCGAAGAGCAGCTGGCAACCGCGCATGTGCCCACAGAGAGGGCTCTGCGTGCCACCTCTGGCACATTGTGACATAGGTTTGCCATCCTGGGCCTAGATGGTACCTAAACTTATATGCTGCTTACAGAGCCCCCAACAATCTGGGTCCTCATTTTACTGACCTCAGAAGGATGGAAGGCTGAGTCAACCTTGAGCCTCTTACACTTCATGTTAATCAGCAAAATTTAGTAAAATTAAACCTGTCTGCATCTTCTGGCAGGACATACTCTTGTCACATGGATTTATATGGTATAGGGTCGTAAGCCTACGCATTCTTTCTTGGAGAAGGTTGATTGATCTGTGACATTTATGATGGCGGAATAATAAGAGTCCAGCAACATTGGAAAGGTCACATATTTCTGGCTGCTGGTCTAGGGAATTAAGACGAAGGAAGACGCCTCCTGCATCCAAGCTGTGGGCACCAGTTCTTAGGTTGCCAGTAGAGTTATGGGTAACCTGACTCTGGAATTCTGGGTTATGAAGGTCACATGGCTGGCAAGCCACCCCCACAAAGGAGGCCACACCCACAGAGTAGGTTCGAATTTTTTTTTGAAACCCACCACTGACACACACACACAAACACACACACACACAGACACAGAGAGACAGACAGACAGACAGACTCACACAGAGAGAGAAAGAGAAAGAAATGAAGAAAGAAAGAAAAAAGAAAGAAAGAAAGTGAGAGAGAGATGAAAGAAAAAAAGGAAAAAGGGACAGAGAGAAAAAAGGAAGGTAGAGAGAGAGAGAGAGAGAGAGAGAGAGAGAGAGAGAGAGAGAGAGAGAGAGAAAATGAAAGAAATAAATAAAACACATGGCCGGCAAGCCACTCCCACCAGGTCACATGGCTTGCAAGCCACTCCCACAAAGGAGGCCACACCCACAGAGTAGGTTCAAAAGTTTTTTGAAACCCACCACTGACACACACACAAACACACACACACACACACACAGACAGACAGACAGACTCACACAGAGAGAGAAAGAGAAAGAGAATGAAAGGAAGAAAGAAAGAAATAAAAAACAAAGAAAGAAAGAAAGTGAGAGAGATGAAAGAAAAAAAGGAAAAAGGGACAAAGAGAAAAAAGGAAGGAAAGAGAGAGAGAGAGAGAGAGAGAGAGAAAGAAAGAAAAAAATAAAACACATGGCCGGCAAGCCACTCCCACCAGGTCACATGGCTGGCAAGCCACTCCCACAAAGGAGGCCACACCCACAGAGTAGGTTCAAAAAATTTTTGAAACCCACCACTGGCCTCCAGAGCCTGGGGAGGGCAAAAATGCCCCCCACCATGGTGCAAGAGGCCAACTAGGCCACACCCACCATGGCCACATCCACCCAACAACCGGGCAGAAGACCCCTTGCTAAAAGTTTTGAAGCCCACCCCTGCACCAAATGAAGTTTGAAGTTGAAAAAACTCTGGTGTCGTAGCAAGGCTACCCCGGGTTGATTTGACCTTCTAATTCTTTTTTCCCCCCCTTCCGAGTATATTTCGCAGAGTAAATCATTTAAGGTGTGTGTTTGCTTTAAAAGTCTGAATCCAAATGCTTGCCATTACTCTTTGTACGTAGGAGAGAGAGGGAAGGAGTTAAGGAAGGAAGGAAAGGAGGGAAGGAAAGAAGGGAGGGAGGAAAGGAGGGAGGGAAAGAAGGGAGGGAGGAAAGGAAGGAAACAATGGAAAGAAGGAAGGAAGGAAAAGAAGAAGGAAGAGAAAGAAAGAAAAGAAAGAGCTCAGATTGGTGAGAAGGATAGATGTTTGAAGTTGAACAAAGCTGCGGCTTCACTCTATCCTTGAATAGTCCTTTTTCTTCTGACTGCTGAGCTTCAACAGCCAGTCGCCAATTTTGATATGCTACCCATGGAGTTTTACGTCCTAGGTGAATTTGAGGGAGAGTTTCCCCTCCTTTCTCTCCCTCCCCTCTCGCTCCTGCAACCAGGGAGGCCTGGAAATAAAGAATAGCCTCAGGTAGCCAGGTTTCTCCTTCCCGAAGATGCTCCCGAGGCACTGCCCGAAGCCATCTTTCTGAAATAGGGCCTGGCGATGGCGCTGAATGGACGGCTTCCATCACCGATGCACAGTTCCCGTTCTGCCTTTGGCTGCTGCCCTCCTGTTCAACCCCTTTCCTCTTGGCGTGAAGGAGGAGGTGTGGGAAAGGCCGGCATTTTCCTATTTGCTTTCCTACAATTCACAAATTAAAGCCCACTGCAGCCAATTTGGGGCAGGCGAGGGAAGGGGGGGGGTTCAGAGAAAGAGAGAGAGAGACAGAGATACACACAAAGAGGGAGAGACAGCGAGACAGACAGAGAGAAAGAGAGACAGAGGCAGACAGAGAGACACAGAGAAAGAGACAGAGAGACAGAGAGAGAGAGAGACACACAAAGACACACACACACACACAAACAAACAAACAAACAAACACAGACAGACAGACAGAGAGACAGACAGAGAGACACACAGAGAGAAAAAGATACAGAGAGACACACAGAGAAAGATACAGAGACACACAGAGAAAGATACAGAGACACACACACAGAGAAAGACACACAGAGAGAGACAGAGACAGAGAAAGTGAGAAAGACAGAGAGACACACACAGAGAGAGACAGAGAGACACACAGAGAGAGAAAGATACAGAGAGACACAGAGAGAAAGACACACAGAGAGAGATAGAGACAGAGAAAGCGAAAAAGAAAGAGAGACACACACACATACACACAGACAGATAGTAAGACAGAGACAGAGACACACAGAGAGAGGACACAGAGAGAGAGACACTTAGTGAAAGATACACAGAGAGAGACAGAGACAGAGAAATGGGAAAGACAGAGAGACACACAGATACAGACAGAGAGACAGTAAGACAGAGACAGAGAGACACACAGAGAGAGAAAGATACAGAGAGACACAGAGAGAAAGACACAGAGAGAGAGACAGAGACAGAGAAAGCGAAAAAGAAAGAGAGAGACACACACACATACACACAGACAGATAGTAAGACAGAGACAGAGACACACAGAGAGAGGACACAGAGAGACACTTAGCGAAAGATACACAGAGAGAGACAGAGACAGAGAAATGGGAAAGACAGAGAGACACACAGACACAGACAGAGAGACAGTAAGACAGAGACAGAGAGACACACAGAGAGAAGACACAGAGAGACACACACTCAGAGAGAGAGACAGGCAGAGACAGAGAAAGTGAGAAAGACAGAGAGACACAGAGAGAGAAAGAGACGGACAGACAGACAGACAGAGAGACACACAGAGAGAGAAAGACACACAGAGAGAAAGATACAGAGAGACACAGACAGAGAAAGTGAGAAAGACAGAGACACACACACAGAGAGACAGAGACAGTAAGACAGAGACAGAGAGACACACACAGAGAGAGACACACAGAGAAAGACCCAGAGAGAGACAGAGAAAGTGAGAAAGACAGAGAGACACACAGAGACAGACAGACAGAGACAGAGACACACACACAGAGAGAAAGACACACAGAGAGAGACAGAGACAGAGAAAGTGAAAAAGACAGACACACACACACAGAGAAACAAAGAGACAGTAAGACAGAGACAGAGAGACACACACAAAAAAAGATACACAGAGAGAGACAGAGAAAATGAGACAGACAGACAGACAGACAGACACACACACACACACACACACAGATTAAGACAGAGAGGGAGGGAGGGATGGAGAGGAGCCCCAGTTTGGCAAACAAAGCCAGTGGCTTCAAAACTTCCTTGCTTCCCCATGGCCCTCCCTCTTCTTTTCCGCCTCCTGACTTGAAGGATGTGGACAGTAATTAAAGGACCCCTAAGTTCCTCATTTTCTGGGCCCGGGCCTTTGATCTGAGTGGGGTCAGCCTGCGATTCTCATTGTCCTTCCCTCCTCTTCCTCCCCCCTCCTCCTTCTCCAGCCCTTTTGATGTGAAAAATAGCGCCAACCCATTCTGAAATCAAAAGGGGAGGAGAGGAAGGGAGAGGTATAATAGGAAGCACGGTGGGTCACTCATTCCTTAGAGAGGACCCTGCATATATAGGAGGAAGACCTATGTTTCCATGGTGGGTGGGGGGTAGAGACACCGTTGAGGACAGGAACTTGAGCATCCAAAATATGAGTTTCCATTCTGTTCTGCATGGGGCCTGCCTATCATCCTCCCTCCCTTTCCCTCCCCCCCTCTCTTTCTCCCCCCTCTCTCTTTCTCTCTCCCCCTCTCTCCTCCCTCCCTTTCTCTCTCTCCCCCTCTCCACCCTCTCCCTTTATCCCTCCCTCCCCTTTCTCTCCCTCCCTTCTCTCTCCCCCTTCCTATTTCTCTCACTCCTTCCCCCTCTTCCTCTCTCCCCCTCTCCTTCTCTCTTCCTCTCTCCCCCTCTGTTCCTCTCTCCCCCTCCCTCCCTTTCTCTCCCCCCTCTATCTCCCTCTCTCTCTTTCTCTCTCTCCCCTCCCTTTCTCTCTGTCCCCCTCTCCCCCCTCTCCCTCCCTTTATCCCTCCCTCCCCTTCCCCTCCCTTCTCTCTCCATCTCTCTCTCTGCCTCCCTTCCTCTCTTTCTCTCACTTCTTCCCCCTCTCCCTCTCTCTTCCTCTCTCCCCCTCTCTTTCTCTCGCCCCCTTCCCCTTCTCTCTCTCTCCCTTCCTCCCCCTCTCCCCCCTCTCCCTCCCTCCCCCTTCTCCCTCCCTCTCTCCCCCTTCTTTCTCCTCTCTTTCTCTTCCTCCCTCCTTCTCTCTCTCCCTTTCTGCTCTCCCTCCCTCTTTCTCTCTCTCTCCCTCCCCCTTCTCTCTCCCTCTCTCTTCCGCTCCGTCCCCCCCTCTCCCTGAAGCATTGGGGATATTTTTAAAGTTATCTCTGGTGGGCTTTGTCCCTCTTGCAGGCTGGAGGGATTTTTGGCCTTAATTGTTCCCACATGAGAGAGCCAACATGTTGGATAAGAACAGCGGCCGTCCTTCTGCTGGCTTCACTTGGCCGGCGCAATGGGAGCAGAGGGAGCCTGTTTATGAGGGGATGTTAATAAACTTATAAGGCATCGGCTGCAGGTGGCCACGGGAGGAAATGCCAGCCCAGGTAGGTTAGATAGCGATGGGAAGGCCATTAGTAAAAAATTAAAGGGGCAAAGGGAGGAGGGGCTCCAATCCTGAAGCCACCAAGCGCCATTTAGTTCTCTGTGGGTGGTCATCCTTCGTGCTAGAATGGGTGTTTCTCTTTCTCTCTCTTCCTTTTGCCCTTTCTCTTCCTTCCTTCTTTCCCTCCTTTCTTTTTTGTTCCTTCCTCTCTTTTTCTCTTTCAATCTATCTCCTTCTTTTTGTCTCTATATTGTTCCTTCCTTATTTCCCTTTTCCCTTTCTTCTTTCCTCTTTTTGTCTTCCAATCTCCTGCCTCCCTCTCTTTGTTTCTCTCCTCCCTCCCTCCCTCTCTTTTTCTTCCTTCCTCCCTCCCTCTCTCCTTCCTTCCTCTCTTTTTCTCTTTCAATCTATCTCCTTTTTGTCTCTATCTTGTTCCTTCCTTCCTTATTTCCCTTTCTTTTCCCTTTCTTCTTTCCTCTTTTTCTCTTCCAATCTCCTGCCTCCCTCTCTTTGTTTCTCTCCCTCCCTCCCTCTCTTTTCCTTCCTTCCTTCCTTCCTCCCTCCCTCTCTCCTTCCTCCCTCTCTTTTTCTCTTTCAATCTTTTCCCCCTCTCTATCTTCTCCCTCCCCTTTTACCTCCTTTTTCTTTCCTTCCTTCCCTCCTTTTTCTTTCTTTCCTTCCTTCCTTCCTTCCTTCCTTCCTTCCTTCCTCTCCTTTTCTGTTTCAATCTCTCTCCCTCTCTTTGTCTCTCCTCCCTCCCTCCCTCCCTCCCTCCCTCGCTCTTCCTTCTTTTTCTGCCTTCCTTCCTTCCTTCCTCCCTCCCTCCCTCGCCCTTCCTTCTTTTTCTGCCTTCCTTCCTTCCTTCCTCCCTCCCTCCCTTCCTCCCTCCTTCCCTCCCTTCCCTCCCTCCTGTCTCTTATTCAATATATGTGAAAATATGCCAAAACCTAATCAGATCTCAAAGGTCTAGAGGGAAAAAAGAGGGATTTCTTCTTTGCGTTTAGAAAGCCACGTCTTTTGTAGGTTGCCCTGCTCCCATCAGCCCCCACTCTCCCTCCCTCCCTCTCTCTTTCTCTCTCTTTTTCTCTCCTTAGGTACAGAGAAGCGTCGACCTCTGTTCTCTCCATCCCCAAGGGACGGGCATAAATTTAGTCCCTTCTGGCAGAGCTCCCCCCATTCTGCACGGGGCTGTCAAGGGACCCCATCCCCCTTGGGGGAGGGCAGGTGGTGTTTGCCGAGGTTTTTTATCCAGAGGGGGCCTCCTTTTCAGTCAGGAGGGACCGGCTGTTGCCTGAGGATGGGCTTCCAGCCTCTTCCACAAACGTTTCCCCAGGAAGGTTGCAGAGGTGGTTCATTTCCAGTCTTCCTGCCTTGCCTCCTTTTGAAATGGGCCCTGATCACAATAGACATCCTTGTTTTATTTTTGCAGTTTGGCTGGGTTAAAAAAAGGATACAGTGTATGTGGTACCTTGCTCAATAGTAGTAACCGTGAGAAGGATCTTGGAGTCCTAGTGGACAACCATTTAAATAGGAGCCAGCCGTGTGCTGCAGCTGCCAAAAAAGCCAACACAGTTTTAGGCTGCGTAAACAGAGGGATAGAATCAAGATCACGTGAAGTGTTAATACCACTTTATAAGGCCTTGGTAAGGCCACACTTGGAATATTGCGTTCAGTTTTGGTCGCCACGATGTAGAAAAGATGTGGAGACTCTAGAAAGAGTGCAGAGAAGAGCAATAAAGATGATTAGGGGACCGAAGACTAAAACATATGGGAGAACGGTTGCAGGAACTGGGTAGTGTTTAGTTTAGTGAAAAGAATAGCAATAGCAGTTAGACTTATATACCGCTTCATAGGGCTTTCAGCCCTCTCTAAGCAGTTTACAGAGTCAGCATATCGCCCCCCACAGTCTGGGTCCTCATTTCACCCACCTCGGAAGGATGGAAGGCTGAGTCAACCTTGAGCCGGTGAGATTTGAACCGCTGAACTGCAGATAACAGTCAGCTGAAGTGGCCTGCAGTACTGCACCCTAACCACTGTGCCACCTCGGCTCAGTAGAAGAAGGGGAGACATGATAGCAGTGTTCCAATATCTCAGGGGTTGCCACAAAGAAGAGGGAGTCAAGCTATTCTCCAAAGCACCTGAGGGTAGAACAAGAAGCAATGGGTTGGGAATTGGGAAACTAATCAAGGAGAGAAGCAACTTAGAACTAAGGAGAAATTTCCTGACAGTTAGAACAATTAATCAGTGGAATAGAAGTTGCCTCCAGAAGATGTGAATGCCCCAACACTGGACGTCTTTAAGAAGATGTTGGATAGCCATTTGTCTGAAATGATGTAGGGTTTTCTGCATAAGCAGGGGGTTGGACTAGAAGACCTCCAAGGTCCCTTCCAACTCTGCTATTGTATTGTATTGTATTGATAGTACACCGGCCAGTGGTTGGGGAAGCAGATTCTGCAGACATCCAAGCCTGACTTTGTTTGCAACATTCATGTGTTCCTTTGGCTGTCCTTGACTTAAGACCATAATTGAACCCCTCGATTTCTGGGGTTAAGTGAGAAATTTGCTAAGTAGTTTCGCCCCTGTCATAACAATAGCAATAGCAGTTAGACTTATATACCGCTTCATAGGGCTTTCAGCCCTCGCTAAGCGTTTTACAGAGTCAGCATATCGCCCCCACAGTCTGGGTCCTCATTTCACCCACCTCGGAAGAAGGGAAGGCTGAGTCAACCTTGAGCCGGTGAGATTTGAACCGCCGAACTGCAGAACTGTAAGTCACCTAGTTGGCTTTCATGCCTAAGGTGAGACTAGAACTCACAAACTCACAAACTCCTGGTAATCAGCCCAAGTCACCCAGCTGGCTTTCATGCCTAAGACAGGACTACAACTCCCAGTTTCCTGGTGATCAGTCCAAAATCAGCCAGCCAACGCTCATGCCTAAGGAGGGACTAGAACTCCCTGTATCCTGGTGATCGACCCAAAGTCACCCAGCTGGCTTTCATGCCTTAAGGCAGGACTACAACTCCCAGTTTCCTGGTGATCAGTCCAAAATCAGCCATCCAACTCTCATGCCTAAGGAAGGGACTAGAACTCCCCGTATCCTGGTGATCGACCCAAAGTCACCCAGCTGGCTTTCATGCCTTAAGGCAGGACTACAACTCCCAGTTTCCTGGTGATCAGTCCAAAATCAGCCATCCAACTCTCATGCCTAAGGAAGGGACTAGAACTCCCCGTATCCTGGTGATCGACCCAAAGTCACCCAGCTGGCTTTCATGCCTTAAGGCAGGACTACAACTCCCAGTTTCCTGGTGATCAGTCCAAAATCAGCCAGCCAACTCTCATGCCTAAGGAGGGACTAGAACTCCCCGTATTCTGGTGATCGACCCAAAGTCCCCCAGCTGGCTTTCATGTCTTAAGGCAGGACTACAACTCCTAGTTTCCTGGTGATCAATAGAGAATCAGCCATTCAACTCTCATGCCTAAGAAGGGACTAGAACTCCCCGTATCCTGGTGATCGACCCAAAGTCCCCCAGCTGGCTTTCATGCCTTAAGGCAGGACTAGAACTCCCAGTTTCCTGGTGATCAATAGAAAATCAGCCAGCCAACTCTCATGCCTAAGGAGGGACTAGAACTCCCCGTATCCTGGTCAATGACCCAAAGTCACCCAGCTGGCTTTCATGCCTTAAGGCAGGACTAGAACTCCCAGTTTCCTGGTGATCAATAGAAAATCAGCCATCCAACTCTCATGCCTAAGGAGGGACTAGAACTCCCCATATCCTGGTCAATGACCCAAAGTCACCCAGCTGGCTTTCATGCCTGAGGCAGGACTACAACTCCTAGTTTCCTGGTGCTCAATCCAAAATCAGCCAGCCAACTCTCATGCCTAAGGAAGGGACTAGAACTCCCCGTATCCTGGTGATCCACCCAAAGTTCCCCAGCTGGCTCTCTTGCCTAAGGTAACACTAGATCTCACAGCCTCCCACTTTTTAGCCAGGTGCTTTTCACCGCTACTAGACCAAACCAGCTACACATGTCTACCCAGCATGCCTTTTATAGATTCTCTCTTCCTTTTTGTTCCCAAAGCCAACTTCAAAAATTCCAGCCAAGATGCTGCTAAGTGAGAGTTGTACTTTTCCTTACATTTCTTCTGAACATCTGTACCATTTGCTAGATAACACCGACTCTCCCTCCCTTAAAGGGATTTGGTAATCTTTCACCTGCAGTTGAGCTAAAGATTCATATTTGCTTCAATTATTGATCAAAGCGCTCCACCCTCGCAGTTTTCCCCGCCATCCTGCTCTTCTCTCTTCCAAGAGACAAATCGGATGGGTAGACTCTCGCTTCCCACACACAGGATTTAGCCAGAGATCCCTCTCTGCAGGTAGTCCTCAACTTATGGCCACAGTTGAGCTCAAATTTCCAGTCGCTCAATGAGACATTGGTGAAGCCACGGTGGTTAAGGGACTTAAAGTGAGTATCGCGGTTGTTAAGTAAATCTGGCACCCCTCCTTTGAGTTGGTCCCAAAAGGAGATCATTTATTTATTTATTTATTTATCTATCTATCTATCTATCTATCTATCTATCTATCTATCTATCTATCTATCTATCTATCTATCTATCTATCTATCTATCTATCTGTCTATCTAACTATCTATCTATCCATTCATTCATTCATTCATTCATTCATTCATTTATTTATTGGGTTTATTTGTATGCCGCCCTTCTCCAGGAGGGACTCAGGGCGGCGAACAACTCAAAGGGGAAAGGGAACATAAACAACAGTACACATAATTAAAATACACAAAAATCACACAGCCATACCAGTCGAGACGGGAGGGGAACTCATCAACCCCAGGCCTGCCGGCACAGCCAGGTTTTGATGGCTTTCCGGAAGGCCTGGAGAGAGGTGAGGGTCCGGATCTCCGCGGGGAGTTCATTCCAAAGGGCCGGGAGCTGCTACAGAGAAGGCCCTCCCCCGGGTGGTAGCCAGATGGCATTGGCTGGTGGACGGAACCCGGAGGAGGCTGACCCTGTGTGATCTGACGGGTCTTTGGGAGGTAATTGCCAGCAGGCGGTCTCTCAAGTACCCAGGTCCAATACCACGAAGGGCTTTATAAGTTACGACTAGCACTTTGAAGCGTATCCGGAGACCGATCGGTAGCCAGTGCATCTCGCGGAGGATAGGTGTAACCCTGGGACACTGCAATCCTCATAAGTATGAGTCAGTAGCCAAGCGTCCGGATTTTTTTAATCACGTGACCATGGGGATGCTTCAATGGTCGCAAGTGTGAAAAACAATCATCCGTCACTTTTTTTCAGTGCTGTTGTAACTTGAAGCACCATCAGTCTGTATTAGGACGAGGTCTACACCCAGTTACAGAATGCATAACAACAGAGTTGGAAGGGACCTTAAAGGTCTTCTAGTCCAATGCCTTGCTCGAGCAGGAGGCCTTGTACCCTTCCCCACCGAATGGCTGACCTGTTCTGACCCAGCTCCTCAAGCGTGACAACCCTCTGATGTGAACTCAAAGATTCCTTTAATTAGGAGCGCCGGCAGCCCCGGCAAAAAGTTTCTTTCTCACCGCACTAACAGGACTTTCCGGCAAGGAGATGAATAGCTGTCTGCCACATCTATTCATCTCTGCCTTCTGCCTTTGATCTCCAGAGCATGAGTGGGGCTTCGCTAGCAGCAGTAGCTCTTCCTTCCCAAGGACCGGCCCATAGATTTCCACTGCTCTCCTCTCCTCTGCCTTCTGTGTATCCGCACGCCAGGCACTGAACTCAGCTGTTCCTCCTCTTCCTCATCAGCTACCTCCAAGCCTGGGGGCTGTTGACTCTCCATCTGAGGGCTGATGGATGGCCCAGTCTCCACCCCTCCCTCCCTCCCTTTCTCCCCCCTCTCTCTGCCAGCTCCATTCCCTCTTCCCCCTCAAAGCTCTCAGATTGCCTTGATGCTGACCCTGACTCCCACACTGCCTCCTCCTGGAGGGGCCAGCAGCTGAAACCCACCACATAACCAGTTTCTTCCCCAAAAAACTCCACTGATGGAGCATCCACAAGAGGTTGACTTCTTAGCCTCTGTTCTAAGCAGCTCTTTCATGCATCAGAAGATCCAAGGCTGCCCTGGCCAATTATTCCACATATGATGGGTGCCAGAATCCCAAGAGGTGCTGATGTTATGCAGAATAATGGGAATAGCTGGTTTCTTGGGTTGTCCCTGGTTAATGATCCCATTTCTCCATGGAAACCCAAATCCCGTCTAAATTCATTCTCTCTCTCTCTCTCTCTCTCTCTCTCTCTCTCTCTCTCTCTCTCTCTCTCTCTGTCTCTGTCTCTGTCTCTGTCTCTGTCTCTCTCACTCTCTCTTTCTCTCTGTCTCTATCTGCCTGCCTCCCTCTCTCTCTCTCTCTCACTGTCTTTCTCACTGTCTCTCTGTCTCTGTCTTTCTCACTCTCTCTTTCTCTCTGTCTCTCTCGCTGTCTCTCTGTCTCTGTCTCTCTGTCTCTCTCACTCTCTCTCGCTCTCTTTCTTGTGGTCTCTGTCTCTGTCTCGCTGTCTCTCTCTCTCTCGCTCTCTTTCTTGCTGTGTCTCTGTCTCTCTGTCTCTCTCTCTCTCTCGCTCGCTGTCTCTCTGTCTCTCTCAATCTCTCTTTCTCTGTCTCTCTCTCTGTCTCTCTCTGTCTCTCTCTCTGTCTCTCTCTCTCTGTCTCTCTCTCTCTATGTCTCTCTCTGTCTCTGTCTCTCTCTCTGTCTCTCTCTGTCTCTCTCGCTCGCTGTCTCTCTGTCTATGTCTCACTCAATCTCTCTTTCTCTGTCTCTCTCTGTCTCTCTCTCTGTCTCTCTCTGTCTCTCTCTGTCTCTCTCTCTGTCTCTCTCTGTCTCTCTGTCTGTCTGTCTGTCTGTCTGTCTCTCTCTCTAATTTAACCTTCTTTGAAAATTATAAGTCATTTGCCATACCGGGTCTGCCTAACTGTGATCTGTGCAGCCCGACCTATTAATAGCAGCGGTGCTGCACTGTGAAGTCACGGCATCAATAATCAGTTTTGTGGCTGAGACACACCTTCCATTGTGGTTTGATTAGGTGACGACGTAATTGAGCTTCGGGGCTTAAGTGGATTCAGCGGTCCTGGGTGAGAACAGGAGAATATCGTTAGGTTTCCGCATCCTTCGAAACCTTAGCAGTTCTAATTTTAAATATTTTTTAAGGAGGAGTGACTTCAAGTTAAAACATTGTAAAAGCAGCACACAACCGTCTCTGAAAGATTCAGTTCTGATCCGGGAACATGCCATTATTTTAGGCAAAGAAACTGAAATCTTTCCGGAGAAATGTTTGCATTTCAAGTAGATTATTTAGAGTTCCGTTGTAGAAGGAAACTTTAAAAAAAAAAGGCTCCAATAAATCTGGATTATATTAGTAAAAATGCCCAGTCAATTCTGCAGGCTACTTCTGCTGACGGCCAGCTTCCAGCAGTTTGGCAGTTTGAGTCCCACCAGGTTCAAGGTTGACTCAGCCTTCCATCCTTCCGAGATGGGTAAAAGATCATTAAAAATATAAGTGCTATTGCCCATCCATCCATCCATCATGTGGAGTGTGTCAAAGTGCAGTATCAAAGGTTGACTCTGCCCACTGCCAGCAGTTCAATTCTCACCGGTTCAAAATTGACTCAGCCGTTCATCCTTCCGAGATTGGTAAAACAAGGACCCAGATTGTTGGGGGCAAGAGGCTGACTCTGTAAACTGCTTAGAGAGGGCTGTAAAGCACTGAGAAAGTGGTATATAAGTCTCCTTAAGTGCTATTGCTATTCCTTCCTTCCTTCCTTTCATCCTTCCTTCCTTCCTTCCTTCCTTCCTTCCTTCCTTCCTTCCTTCCTTCCTTCCTTCCTTCCTTCCTTCCTTCCTTTCCTCTGTGATGGTACAATTTAGAATGTAATATTGCAGGCTAACTCTGCACACAGTCTGCAGTTCAATCCATTGACTCAGCCTTCCATCCTTCTTAAGTGGGTAAAATGAGGATCCAGATTGTTGGGGGCAAGAGGCTGACTCTGTAAACTGCTTAGAGAGGGCTGTAAAGCACTGTGAAGCAGTATATGTCTAAGTGCTATTGCCCGTCCATCCATCCATCCATCCATCCATCCATCCATCCATCCATCCATCCATCCATCCATCCATCCATCCATGATGTGGAGTCATTCTATTGCAGTGTTGCAGGCTGGCTCTGCCCACTGCTAGCAGTTCGATTCTCACCAGCTCAAGGTTGACTCAGCTTCCCATTCTTCCAAGGCCAGTAAAATAAGGACCCTCATTGTCGGGGGCAAGATGTGGACTCTGTAAAACTGCTTAGAGAGGGCTGTAAAGCACAGTGAAGCGGTATATAAGTTTAAGTGCAATTGCTATCTTGGTCCCTCTTCTAGGAAGTAAACTCAATCAGCGGGAGAAAAAAAAAAGGTTTGCTTGCAGGCTTAACACCCAAGTCATAATTAGGACCGGGGAGAGAAAGAGGCTCCTTCCTTCCTGAATTAGAAATCAGAGGACGATGAGAACCGACATCTGTTTCTGTTGGAGTTTTTGCTCAATGCTGGAATTCTCCTTAATAAGCTGAGATATTCTGGGGCTGCCTCAGTTAGCAGTTGGGTGCAGAAGCTGTACTCGAGGGGGTAGACAACTTAATGCGCCTGTAATTATCCTGTCATTATTTTGTAATGGGGGATCGGGATTTTTCCAACGCTGGCATTTCCCCACAAAACCTGAAAACAGTCGTCACCTGTACAGCGCAGACGGTCCGAGATCAGAACCCAGGTATGCTCCGTTGTACAGTACAATTAATCCTTGATTTGTTTAATGGCCATTCGAAGTTACGGGACTGGAAAAAGGGACTTCTGGCTCTTTTCCCACATTTAACGACTGTTGCAGCACTCCCATGGTCACGTGATCAAAATTAATTTACCTGGTCTTCAGGTAAATGACTCGTGTTTATGACGGTTGCAGCCTTGGAAAGTCATGTGATTCCTTTTTGTGATTGTTCCGTCAGGCAAAGTCAACAGGTATTGTGGCCTGCCAGTGGCCAGGGGAGCTGGCAGCAGAGTCGGACAGAGAGGAGGTTGGGGAGGAGCATGGGTCAGTCCTGGAGGCTGGGGAAGGCTCGGACGAGGGCTCTGTGTCGGAGGCAGAGAGGGGGCCGAGGCCATCTGGCAGTGATCAGCTGCCTTCGGAGCTAGACAGCAGTGAGGCAGAGGAACAACTGAAGCCTGTTCCCATTGTGCGCATGTGCAGAGCTGCCAGAAGAAAAGAACAACTCAGAAATCAGGGTCGACTTGGGAGTAAAGCCACAGGTGGAAGGTGAATGGCCCCTCCCATAGGAAATAAAAGAGGAGCGAAAGGGGAGGGGACTTTTGCAGGAAATAATTCGTTCGTTCCTTCATTCATTTCAGGAGTGTGAAGATCTGTCCGTGAATCTCAGAGACTCTGTGCCCAGTCTTTCCTTGCACAGCACTGCGTTTGGAAAATATTTACATGGCAGCTTCCCAAGCTAGATAGATAAGGTCTGTGGTCATAAATTCACCTTGGAAAGACCGTTTGCCAGGCCTTTGCTGAATGTCAATGGCAGGGATTCACGTTAATTTAATCAAAGGGGTTTTATTGGGACTAGGAATCTGCCTTGTGCTTTTTGGGGAAGCCTAGGTCAGGGATGCGGTGGCTCAGTGGCTAAGACGCTGAGCTTGTCGATCAGAAAGGTTGACAGTTCAGTGGTTTGAATCCCTAGTGCCACGTAACGGAGTGAGCTCCCGTTCCTTGTCCCAGCTTCTGCCTACCCAGCAGTTCGAAAGCATGTAAAAAAATGCAAGTAGAAAAATAGGCACCACCTTTGGTGGGAAGGTAACAGCGTTGCGTGCGCCTTCGGCGTTGAGTCATGCTGGCCACATGACCACAGAGACGTCTTCAGACAGCACTGGCTCTTCGGCTTTGAAACGGAGATGAGCACTGCCCCTTAGAGTCAGGAATGACTAGCAGTTATGTGCGAGGAGAACCTCACCTTTCTTACCACGGTTGTTAACTGAACCCCGGCATAGGGGAAGTGAATCTCAATCCCCTTGTACCTTAGGTCAGAGCAACAGGGGATTGAGATTCACTTAGTATTAGTATTTAGTATTTAATAAATTTATAGGCCGCCCAATCCCGAAGGACTCCGGGTGGCTTCCCCTATGCCGGGGTTCAGTTAACAACCGTGGTAAGAAAGGTCGTAAAATGAGGCAAAACTCACTTAACCACTGTCTCCCTTTTCAACAGAAGTGTTGGTCTCAGCAGTAGTTGTAAGTCCCAAGGACTACCTAGAGCCGAATTTCCTTTCTCCCCTCCAATGTTTTCTCATCCCCCTCTTCTTCCCCTCTCCGCAAATATTTTGAAATGCTTTTCATGGCGAGTCTCTTCAAGTTAAATAGAATAATTTAATTCGATGCTGTTGAATATTTATCGGAGTCCTTGTTGGCAAAATTACTTTCCAACACAAGTGTCAGGTGAGTCGCAATTATCATCAAAGTGAGTACGCAGAAATTATGGATGGGTTTTTTTGTCTAGGAAAAAGCAGGAACAACTGTTTTGTAAATGCGCACCGTTTTAGGGAAATGAGGCTGCTACTCACCATTGAAACAGCCTTTTCGTCTCTGTCATTTAATTTTGAGCCGAGGTGGCGCAGTGGTTAGGGTGCAGTACTGCAGGCCACTTCAGCTGACTGTTATCTGCAGTTCAGCGGTTCTAATCTCACCGGCTCAAGGTTGACTCAGCCTTCCATCCTTCCGAGGTGGGTGAAATGAGGACCCAGACTATGGGGGGCGATATGCTGACTCTGTAAACCGCTTAGACAGGGCTGAAAGCCCTATGAAGCAGTATATAAGTCGAACTGCTATTGCTATTGCTATTTTGACAAAAGAGGACCACAAAAGTTTGACAAATGTAAGTTTCCTTAAAATCCCAGATTGGGGGGGGGGCATTGTAGGATCGTAGGGCTGCAAAGGGACCTTAAAGGTCTTCTAGTCCAACCCCCTGCCCAAGCCAGGAGAACTTATATCCGTGATGATGAACCGATGCCAGAGGTGGCACGCAGCACCCTCTCTGTGGGCATGCAAACCGTCGCCCCAGTTCAGTTCCGCAGCCCATGGGCGTCCACCTCCCGCCGGCTAGCTGGCCTTCGGGTCTCTGCATCCTTACAGAGGTCCATTTTCCAAAGGCGGTCCATGTGAATACGCGATTTTAGTTTGTGTGTATCCGCGTGACAGCATCTAGATCAGTGTTTCTTCACCATGGCAACTTGAAGATGTCCGGACTTCAACTCCCAGAATTCCCCAGCCAGCATTCTGGGGAGTTGAAGTCCGGACATCTTCCAAGTTGTCAAGATTGAGAAACACTGATTTAGATTAACGAGGCACGGCTTAAAAGATCGTTAATGCTTGGAGTACATTATCAGGTGTTCCCTAATGCAGTTTTGATGAGCTTTCGCGATGCTGCCAGTTACTTTCTTTCTAAACCTTCGCTTGTTCTTGCCTCTTTTGTTTTGCTAGATTCTGGCGGTCATTATTTCACCCAGCTGCTTGACTGCATCCATAACAATCTAAAAAACCCCCAAAAAACCCTCCACATTGTCATTTCCCTTGGCTCCTTTGGTTTCTGAGATACGCTTGCCATTTTCTTTGGGTTGGTGGTTTCACACAAGCTGACCAGTGGTGGGATTCAAATAATTTAACAACCGGGTCCTCTGCCTTAATGACCAGCTGGGTGGGCGTGGGCATGGCCAGGAGGGTGTGACAGGCACCACCCTGGGAGCAAAAATGGTCCGCTGGGGTAAGGGTACGCCGCCCCTCCCCTGCCCCATTTTGAGCCTAGTAGGCCACCCTGCAGCTTCCTGGGAGCAAAAATGGGCCATGTGTTTGTGTGTGTGTGTGTGTGTGTATGTGTGTGTCACACCCCTGCCCCGTTTTTGGCCTAGTAGGCCTCCCTGCACTTACCTGGGAGCCAAAACAGGGTGTGTTGAGACTCCTGGAAGGGGCGGGGCAGGAAGGGGCAAGGCCAGCCAGAAATTTAACAACTGGTTCGCTCGAACCGGCTGAATTCCACCACTGAAGCCGGTGAAGGCGTACCAAACCCCAGATATTAGTTTAAATACAGTAATATGTGTTTTGAAGAACAAAGTCTGTTTGTATATGTGTGTAACTAATATGAGAGTGCGAATGTTTTTGTTTGTCATTTCTGTAGTTATTGTGCTAGTAGTCGCAAGGGGTGGAGCTGAGAGTGTGCAAACATAACATGAATGATGAATGAGATGTTAAGATGTCAACTGCTCATTCCAGGCTAATATACTGGTGATTTTATGCAGCTTTGGAATGAATAGAAATATAATAATGAATTAAATAGGTTCATTATAAGCAAAAAGAGCCAGTTTGGTCTACTGGTGAAGGCAATAGCAATAGCAATAGCAGTTAGACTTATATACCGCTTCATAGGGCTTTCAGCCCTCTCTAAGCGGTTTACAGAGTCAGCAACAATCCGGGTCCTCATTTTACCCACCTCGGAAGGATGGAAGGCTGAGTCAACCCTGAGCCGGTGAGATTTGAACAGCCAAACTGCAGAACTGCAGTCAGCTGAAGTAGCCTGCAGTGCTGCGTTTAACCACTGCACCACCTTGGCTCTAAGGCTAGAGACTGTGAATTCTAGTCTCGCCTTATGCTTGAAAGCTGATTGGGTGGTTTTGGGCCAATCACCAGGAGACAGTGAATTCTAGTTCCACCTTAGGCATGAACGCCAGTTGGGTGACTTTGGGCCATTCGCTAGGAGGCTGAGAGTTCTAGTCTCACCTTTAGGCATGAAAGTCAGCTGGGTGATTTTAGACCAATCACCAAGAGGCTGGGAGTTCTAGTCCTACCTTAGGCCCGAAACTAAGGGTGACCTTGGGCCAGTCACGCTCTCTCAGCCCTAGGAAGAAGGCAATGACAAACCACTTCCAGAATGTTGCCGAGTAAACTCCAGGGACTCATCCAGGCCTTGAGCACTTCTGGGTATTCTGGGAGTTGTAGTCCCAACATTTCTGGAAGTGGGGCAGGCTAATGTAGAAGATGCCAATTTTACAGATGTAAAAGTTGATCCTTGGGCTGCAAAGCGATCCAACTGGTCAGTCCTAGAGGAGATCAACCCTAGCTGCTCTTTAGAAGGCCAGATCCTGAAGATGAAACTCAAGTACTTTGGCTACCTAATGAGAAGGAAGGACTCACGGGAGAAGAGCCTTAATGCTGGGAAAGATTAAGGGCAAAAGAAGAAGGGGATGGCAGAGAATGAGGTGGCTGGATGGAGTCACCGAAGCAGTTGGTGTGAGCTTGAATAGACTTCAGAGGATGGTAGAGGGCAGGAAGGCCTGGAGGAATGTTGTCCATGGGGTTGCGATGAGTCGGACATGACTTTGCAACTAACAACAACAAAACTTGGTGTCTAAAAAAGAGAAGAAGAAGCCAAGCACTCAAATGGGACTGTGATAGATGACAGAAAGTATGTGAGATGCTATGGAGCCGGCAGCTGTTTTTGAAAACACTCCCTTTGGGGTCCCTTTAAAAAAAAAAGAAAGCAATAAAACCTGTAAATATTTCAGATCGTCAGTCAGAAGAATAACGGTGTTCCTTGCGACATGCCTATACACAATGCTGGGATGACGGCCGCCCCATTTCCTCCGCATCAGAGTTCAACCTTGACGGGATTTTTAACGGATTGCTATTAAGCCAGGGTCTTTGTTGTGTGATAAGCTGACATTGTCCTCGGTATTTCTCTGGTGTGATTTTCCTTTACTTTGCTGAGGCTCGGGAGAATTAAACCATTAAGGACTGATTACAGCAGCTAATTGTAATTTGCTCCAAGGGGAAGGATGGTTGGAGGAGGCTGTGATGTGTAGCGGTGGGAAGAGAAGACATCTTGGCTCAAAGCAGCAGGTGCCACCTCAGTTGCCATCTTCATATGGTCCTCTCCTGTCCTCCTCCTCCGTTTATTTTCCCACTCTTCAACCAAACTCTTTGCTCTCCTGCAGCTTCATTCCACAATTTGGGGTCCTGAAATCTAGAATAGTAGAAAACCAGTCCTTGCCTTCCCTTCAGGACCTTGAAGAGCGCTGTTGTGTTCATCCTGTCTTCGCCAAACTGAACATCTCAAGGTCTTCAAGCTGCCTTCATAGAACGTCGTGTATACTTCTCAGATCATCTGTCTTGCTCTTTCCTGGACTAATTCATCCTCCCCCCAAAAAATCTTATTATTATGGTGTCTCTACCTGGGCGTGTATATGAGGTAGGGTTTGACTAATGTAGAATAGGGTGAGACCTTCAGGTAGAATGATATTTCCATTGACTTTGTCATGTAGCCATGGTGCATTATGAAGTCATCCTAAATTGTGAATAACAGTTTCAAGATAATAGAGTAGAGTAGAGTAGAGTAGAGTAGAGTAGAGTAGAGTAGAGTAGAGTAGAGTAGAGTAGAGTATGGTAGGGTATGGTAGGGTATGGTAGAGTACGGTAGAGTACGGTAGAGTACGGTAGAGTAGAATAGAATAATAAATGAATAGAATGGAGTGGAATGGAATGGAAACTTTATTGTAACTTTAAATGTACACTAATTAACATACATTAAATGAAATTTCATTCCATTCAGCTCTCAAAAGGTAACCATAATGCCTGAAGACTCATACACAAACACATGACACCGAAAAACATCACAATCTAAGATCCCTTTTCAACAGCCCATGCTGGGAAAAATAGGGATGAAGACCAGATAAACAAGCAGAAAACAATACCTTAATCAAGGAATACCCTAATAATGGAGAAAACTACACCTTCACCAATGTTTGCAGGGCAAGCTATTGTATATAAACAGGGAGTAAACCCCAAACTCACTTTACTCTACTCTACTCTTCTCTGGATCAGCCGAGGTGGCGCAGTGGTTAGGGTGCAGTACTGCAGACCACTTCAGCTGACTGTTAT
Source organism: Thamnophis sirtalis (assembly GCF_051295495.1). Classification (NCBI taxonomy): domain Eukaryota; kingdom Metazoa; phylum Chordata; class Lepidosauria; order Squamata; family Natricidae; genus Thamnophis; species Thamnophis sirtalis. Next base: position 42,512,458 of record NW_028261394.1, on the reverse strand, counting down.
CTGCAATTCAGCGGTTCGAATCTCACCGGCTTAAGGTTGACTCAGCCTTCCATCCTTCCGAGGTGGGTGAAATGAGGACCCAGTCTGTGGGGGCGATATGCTGACTCTGTAAACCGCTTAGAGAGGGCTGAAAGCCCTATGAAGCGGTATATAAATTGAACTGCTATTGCTATTGCTATCCCTTTCATCTGTGTTATAATCCAAGTACTTCCTCTTCTATCTTGGTTTTACAAAAACACACTCTGGTTTTAGGACTAAGGTGTGTTTGATGGCTGCAAAGGTGTACAGTATTGAGGGCATCTAGCTTATATTTAGAAGAGCCAGTTAGCAATAGCAATAGCAGTTAGACTTATATACCGCTTCATAGGGCTTTCAGCCCTCTCTAAGCGGTTTACAGAGTCAGCATATTGCCCCCAACAACAATCCGGGTCCTCATTTTACCCACCTCGGAAGGATGGAAGGCTGAGTCAACCCTGAGCCGGTGAGATTTGAACAGCCGAACTGCTGAACTAGCAGTCAGCTGAAGTAGCCTGCAGTACAGCACTTTAACCACTGTGCCAGCTCGGCTCAAGTTAGTCTAGTGGTTAGAGCACCAGGCTAGAAACTGGGAGACGGTGAGTTTGTCCTGTCTTAACAAACACTGGTTGTTGGTTTTATTTTCTGTTTGACCCCTGAAATAAGCGCTTGGCCTTATTTTCGGGGAGGTCTTATTATTTTTGATAGGAGGCGGCAAGCATGGTCACCTCACGGCTGCTGCTGTGTTGCAATATTTTCAGGGAGGGCTTATTTAAGCGCATGGGCTCAAAAGCCCAATTGGGCTTATTATCCAGGGAGGTCTTATTTTCGGGGGAACACGGTATTCTCCGAAAGCATTTTTTGCCCTCCGATAAAATGCTTCCTTTTGAAGTTCTCCGCATCCTTAAATTGATGACGTCACATGCCTTCTTCATGCAATACTTTCAGGACAGAAGCAATTTCCCCTTTCTCCAAGGGGAATAAATTAAGACAGTTGTTTAAAGGGTGTTCTCTAACTTAGCCCAGCCACACACGCTGGAAGTGTGTGTTGTAGGTGTGTTTAATTTTCTGCTTTGATCCCCTTAGGAAGAATGTTGAAAGGGAAACGCCTGTAAAGAAAATTATGCTTTTAAGTTGCTTTTTGCAACTTTGTCATCAAGGTGTACTTTCGCCAAATGTAATCAGGCAAATGCACTTAACATAAAGAGGAGGAAGTTTTGTGAGTCCCTTTGTGCAGTTTTCCTCCTCCTCCCCTTTTCTGCACAAAAGAATTTCATTCCAGTCCCCCTCCTTCCGACGTACCTTTCTAATGTATTTTTATGAGGTGGGATTTCAGTGGGCACCTTTTATTCTCTTTATAATTGTGGAGGAGATGCAGCTTGCTAGTCAGAGAGCTTAAGTGTAGCTTCCCAGGAACAGTCCAATAAGTAGAATCTTTGCCATAATCTTGGCATGCCTCAAATGCTTATACATTTTTTGACTCCTCTTCCCCTTTTCCGTCTCTGCCCAAACACAGCTTAGCATCCATTAGATGCACTAAGCGAGCGAGAGAGAGCAAATTAACTTGTGGAAGACACATCATGACATTCCTGGGCATCGTTTTGAGGCGAAAATGTACATTGTGGAAAGTGATGTCTCCTGTGGTAAAACAGTGGGGCTATTGTCCGCCTCCCGACTGCCCCCCTCCCCAGTTTCTAGCTCTTTGGGATGGGTTAGAAAACTGGAATAACAAGTTTGATCCATGATGAACATCAATAAAGGAGAACATTTGTCACTCAGGGTTGACGTGAGAGTCCTTGGTGCTCTCTGAGCTTGCTTGTTTTCTTGCAGACGTTTCATGACCCAACTAGGTAACATCATCAGAGCTAGAAGGATGCGGGCTTTGCAGGGAGGAAGAAGAGGAAGAAGAGGAGGAGGAGGAGGAAACTCTGAGGTCTTTGATGCTCTCTGAGCTTGCTTGTTTTCTTGAAGACATTTCATGACCCAAACCAAGTGATATCATCAGGGCTAGTAAGGAATGGGATTTATTCCAAATTTATATTGGACCGTATTTATATTTGTATTTATATTGTATTTATATTTATATCTTAAGGTGGTGTTTGGAGGTTCTTTGTTTAGAAGAAGTCAAACAGCCCAACCAAAGAACCTCTAAGATCACTCCCAGGGCAAGCCACTGGAATGTAAACTGAGAGCAAATGCCATTCCTTACTAGCACTGATGCCGTTACCTAGTTTGGGTCATGAAACATTTGCAAAAAAGCAACCAAGCTTGGAGAGCACCAAGGATGATCAACGCTAACAAGAAGGAACACAGAGAAGTCAAAAACCGTGAAGGAGGTTCAAGTATTGTTTGTTTGTTTAATCACTGAGTTTGTAATTGTTGTGGTCCACCAGCAGTCAACGGACCTGGCAGTAGAGTTGAACAGTGAGGAAGTTGGGGAGGAACATGGGCCAGTCTTGGGGGCTGAGGAAAGCTCAGACGAGGGCTCTGTGTCAGAGGCAGAGAGGGAGCTAGACAGCAGTGTGGCAGAGGAACAGCTGGAGCCTGTTCCCAGTGTACGCATGCACAGAGCTACCGGAAGACAAGAGCAACTAAGAAAGCATGGTTGACTTAGGAATAAAGCCACACCTTGGAGGTGAATGGCCCCTCCCATGGGACACAAAAGAGGAATGAATGGGGAGTGGACTTTTGCAGGAAACAATTCATTCCTTTGGTCGTTTCAAGAGTGGGAAGGTCTGTTTGTGACAGGGGTGGGTTTCTCGCCCCGTTCCAACCGGTTCGGTTGGAACGGGGCCGGTGGCGTCCTCGTGCACGCGTGTGGTGCACGCATGTGTACTAGCGTCTGTGCGACGCTCCAGCTGCTCCTGGAGGATCGCGCAGGCGCTGTATGCATCCTGCGCATGCGTGGAAGCGCAGAACTTGTCAAAACCGGGTAAGGAGCATGGGTGGGCGGGTGGGCCCTTCGCCGTTCCCAGAAGTTACTTACTTCCGGGTTCGCCGACCAACCGGTTCGCAGGGATCGCCACGAACCGGTTGAAACCCACCCCTGGTTTGTGACTATAAGAGACTCTGTGCCAAGTGTTGCCTTGAGTTTGGAAACTAGTTATCTGGCAGCTCTCCAAGCGAGATAAGGTTTGTGTTGATAAACATTCCTCTGAAAGACCGTTTGCTAAGCCTTGCTGACTGTGAATGAAAGGAATTCACAGTCGTGTAAATAAAAGAGGTTTTGCCGGGACCAAGACTCTGCTTCATGCTTTTTAAGGAAGCCTGGGTCAGAACAGTAATGTACAAAAGACATCAGCATCCACATACGCCTATCCCAGATCCTTGGGAAGGACTCAATAGGCGGATAAAAATACCAAATTCAGCCCAAACATCTGACGGGCAGCACCACATATTAATAAAGTTCTAGGAATTCCACCCTCGAAAACACTTGCTTCTGTCATCCATGAGTATGTGTTAGGCAATTAACACCATCTCCTGATTTATTATCTTGTCACCTTGTCACGACTGACAGATTTTGAGGAGGGTCCGGGACTCCTGTCTCGCTTCCAAGCAAGGAAAGAGCTATGAATAAGCTGGATTCAGCGGGGAATTGTGACACCGATTTCAGCGGTATTATAACAAGGATATAACATCATCTCAAGAAGGATTGTACTTGTCATCAGAGCTCCATCTTTGAAAAGGGAAAAGGGTGTGTGTGTGTTTGTGTGTGTGTATACAAATGGCTCCCCTTGCAATGTACAGTATTTTTGATTCACTCCATTCACAGAAACTAGCAAACGATTCAAAGAAGGGAAGTTGCCTCTTCAGCAAAGGGTTTTGTGGGGCCCGTGTGAGATGTGTCATTAGATTGTGGGAGGCTGGCTCATCCCTGTTAAGTATGAAAACCCCATATCATGAACTCAGACATAGAATAACTTTATTGTCACTTTAAATGTACACCAATCGGCGTGCATTAAAATGAAATTTTGTGGCATACAGTTCTCAAAGGGGCACCGCCTCCAATATACACTACATTGTTGTTCCATTTCCATTCCATTTCCATTTATTAGACTTGTATGCCGCCCTATTCCCCGGAGGGACTCAGGGCGGCGAACAGACATATGTTAGTTGGGAAGTCACGTCCGAGCAATTGCAATCCCCATGGACAATGTTCTTCCAAGCCTTCCTGTCCTCTACCATCCTCTGGAGTCCATTTAAGCTCACGCCGACCGCTTCGGTGACTCCATCCAGCCCCCTCATTCTCTGTTGTGCCCTTCTTCTTTTGCCCTCCATCTTTCCCAGCATTGTCTCTTCTCCAGGGAGTCCTTCCTTCTCATTAGGTGGCCAAAGTATTGGAGTTTCCTCTTCAGGATCTGGCCTTCCAAAGAGCAGTCAGGGTTGATCTCTTCTAGGATTGACCAGTTTGATCACCTTGCAGTCCAAGGGACTCGCAGGAGTCTTCTCCAGCACCAGAGTTCAAAGGCCTCCATTCTTTGGTGCTCAGCATTCCTTATGGTCCAACCTTCACAGCCATCCATTGCAACTGGGAAGACCATAGCCTTGACTAGACACACTTTTGTTGGCAGGGTGATGTCTCTGCTTTTTAGTAGGATGCCTAGATTTGCCATCGCTTTCCTCTCCAGGAGCGAGCATCTTTTAATTTCTTGGATGCAATTCCCATCTGCAGTGATCTTGGAGCCCAGGAAAATAAAATCTGTCACTACCTCCATTTCTTCCCCATCTATTTGCCAGAATTTTCTCTTCGGGGTTGATAAGAAACAAATTTGGGGTCCGTCCATGTCATGTCCTCCTTTCCAGGGTTATCGGCCAAAAATAGTTCATCTTTTGATTCATACTAGATTCCATACATGCAAAACAACCTTGCAGACATTGGTTTTAGCCAAGCTTCTGACTTACTTTTATTTCTAAAATTATTTTTTCTTCTTCTTCTTCTTCTTCTTCTTCTTCTTCTTCTTCTTCTTCTTCTTCTTCTTCTTCTTCTTCTTCTTCTTCTTCTTCTTCTTCTTCTCCTTCTCCTCCTCCTCCTCCTCCTCCTCCTCCTCCTCCTCCTCCTCCTCCTCCTCCTCCTCCTCCTCCTTCTCCTTCTCCTTCTCCTTCTCCTTCTTCTTCTTCTTCCTCCCCCCTCCTCCTCTTCTTCCTCTTCCTCTTCCTCTTCCTCTTCCTCTTCCTCCTCCTCCTCCTCCTCCTCCTCCTCCTCCTCCTCCTCTTCTTCTTCTTCTTCTTCTTCTATTTCTCCTCTCCTAGTCCTCCTCCTCCTCCTCCTTCTCTTCCTCCTCCTCCTTCTTCTATTTCTCCTCCTCCCTCCTCCTCTTCTTCCTCTTTTTCTCCTCCTCCTCCTCCTCCTCTTCTTCCTCTTTTTCTCCTCCTCCTCCCCTCCTCCTCCTCTCCTCCTTCTCCTCTGTTGTGAAGCAAACCACCATCTTCCATCTTCATTTTCTTTTCACAAATGTCTCTGAGCCTCAGGCAGATTCCATCAGCAATAAAAAGCCTATGGAAATAGGAAATAAAAATGGAGCATTCCTGCAATCCAGGGCTTTGTACTCACCTGTTTGGGGGGGGGGGAGGGGAGACAAAAGGATGGCGATTCCTAGAAGGGTTGAGTCCCTCCTGAGGTGATATCCTGGAGCTACTAAGAGTCACCATGCTCAAATTGCCTGATCTTAGCCTTTCTCGGTTGTTATTTTTACAACAGGAAAATGCAGGTTTTTCGAGAAACAATTTAAGAGGGACCTGGAACAAAGAAGTGGGTGTTTTGTGAGTGGCCTGTTTCCCAGAATAACAGAGTTGGAAGGGACAATGGGTGTGCGTAAACGCACCAGAGTGCCTACCGACCCTGTCCTAATATTCCCTTGTATTTGTATCCATTTCTTGTATTCATAATCATGTTTATACATATATCGGTACTCTAATTCAAAGTCTTCTACCCAGCCCCCAACTCAAACAGGAGACCCTTATACTATTCCAGAGAAATGCTTGTCCAATTTCTTCTTAAAAACCTCCAGCATTGGAGCATTGGAGCATTGGAGCATTGGAGCACCCATAATGTCTGGGGGCAAATTATTCCACTGTTGAATTGTTCTCACTATCAGGAAATCCCTCCTTATTTCTAGGTTGCTTCTCCCTTTGATTCATTCCCATCCGTTGCGTCTTCTTCTGCCTTCAGGTGCTTTGGAGAATAGGTTGACTCCCTCATCTTTGAGGCAACCCCAGATTAGTCACTTTTCCTGGGAGAGCCATCACCTCCATCTCTGATGTCAATGAACCTATTTCTAAGTTCAGGAACAACTAAGGATGTATGATCCTTAGCAGAGAAATACCTAGCAGGTACTAACTTCTTACTCGGATCAACATGCCCAGAGCAGTGCTTTTCAAGCTTTGTGAGGTGAGATGTGTGGACTTCAACTCCCGGAATTGTCATAAATACGTACTACCTGCTTCTTACTTTGATTAACATCCTGGAAGTCAGCTAAAGTTTACGAGGGGTTGCCATCTCTTTCCCCTTTCTCCTTCTCCCTCCCTCTCTCTCCTTCTCCTTCTCCGCTCTTTCTCTCTCCCCTCCACTCCCCAATTCCTGTCCACCTGTCTTTTTCTGTAAAACACATTCACACATATTGTGGGCAGTGTGGAAGATGGTCTTCATGGAGACACAAGCTCTGTTGCAAAAGGGACTTAAAGCACGTTTTAAGTCCAGAACAGCCCACTAACTCTCAGAAGTAGCTTGAACAGACATCTCCCCAATTCAATGAAGTATAAGGAGGAGTTGGAGAAGGACAGCATAACCGAACGGGCCAATCTTAATAAAAGTAGCCTTAGAGTTTACAGATTAACAGAGTTGGAAGGGACCTTGTAGGTCATCTTCCAAAAACCCACCCACCCACTCAAGCAGGAGACCCTACACCATTTCTGACAAATGGCAGTCCAGTCTCTTCTTGTAAGCTTCCAGTGATGAAGCTACCACAACTTCTGAAGGCAACTTCTGTTCCATGGGTTGATTGTTCTCACTGTCAGAAGGTTCTTCCTTATTTCCGGGTTGAATCTCTCCTTGTTCAGTTTCCATCCATTATTCCTTGTCTGGCCTTTGGGTGCTTTGGAAAATAGCTTGACCCCCTAACTCCTCTCTGTGGCCGTCCCTCAAATATTGGAAGACTGCTATCATGTCTCCCCTGGTCCTTCTCTTCTCTAGACTAGTCTTGCCCAGTTTCTGCAACCATTCCGAGGTGGCGCAGTGGGTAGAGTGCAGTACTGCAGGCCACTTCAGCTGACTGCTATCAGCAGTTCAGCGGTTCACATCTCACCGGCTCAGGGTTGACTCAAACTTCCATCCTTCCGAGGTGGGTAAAATGAGGACCCAGATTGTGGGGACAATATGCTGACTCTGTAAACCGCTTAGAGAGGGCTGAAAGCCCTATGAAGCGGTATATAAGTCTAACTGCTATTGCTATTTTTCATATGTTTTAGCCTCCAATCATCCCCTAATCATCCTGGTTGCTCTTCTCTGCACTCTTTCTAGAGTCTCAACATCTTTTTAAATAGTTTTAGCCTTCCTGTAGGGCTGATTTCCTGGTCTGATTTATGTAGTAGGGATAACACATGTACAGAGTGGGGTTTTTTTTAAAGGTAGTTTCTTTAGGATATCATTTTCCGTGCTGTGATGTTAAAACTTAGCAACTAGGCTTCTGTTCATTGTGCCAAAACACACCAGACCAGAGTCCTGGGTTGTGCAACCACTGACACACACCTACATATATATGTGTGCCTGTACATACGTATGTGTAAAAATGCACAGATAATTCTTAAAAATTTCCATAGGAATTGGCTGAGCTATTATTGATTCACCGAGCACGGCAAAACATCACTGCATGAATTAGCAAACAGCTGTTTCTAATTTGAGTTTAGAACTGTACACAGAGGAACTTGTTTTAGTGTTCACTCCTTTCATTTATAATGAATTTTAATCACCGCTACAGGTGAGAAAAATGTAGAAACAAGCTTGTATCTTGTGGAAGAAACAAAGGAGAGACAGATGCTAACAGATTTACAGTCTGTGATAAAAGGAAATGTTTTGGTACACTTTACATGTAATTAGGGTGCAGCTGTTTGCGGTCCCAAACCGTGATGCTCCGAAGAATATACTGTCTCTTCGAGCCCGGAGGGAGCAGAGCGAGAATAGTGATCCAATCCTGAAAGCATTGCATTTATTCCTGAATCTCACATAAAACTTTCTCTGCTCCACCCTTCTTCACATCCTTTATGGAGGAGGATGGTGCAACTTGCTAAAGGAAATTCATTTGGGGGGGGGTGGCGGCAGCGAAGGGGGTCTGATTCTATCCTGAGTTTGATTTGAAGTATTTATCTCTCGACCCAAGGGTTTCGGAGTTTAATCAGGGAGTCGGTTCCTTGATTGACAGGGCAGTTCAATGCATGGATGCAAACCAGCTAGAGTTCAATGATTTTGTCCCAAGGAGTGGCAAAGGCGGAGGGGGAGGGGGGGAGAGAGAGGGAGAGAGAAAGGGAGGGAAAGAGAGAGAGAGAGGGAGGGAAAAAGAGAGGGAGGGAGAGGGAGGGGGAGGGAGGGAAAGAGATAGAGGGAGAGGGGGGAGGGGGAGAAGGAGAGGAAAGGAGGGAGGGAGAGGGAGAAAGGGAGAGAAAGAGAGAGAGGGAGGGAGGGAAAGAGTGGGGGCGAAGAGAGAGGGAGGGAGGGAAAGAGAGGAAAAGAGGGAGGGAGAGAGGGAGAGGGTGGGAGGGAGAGGACTGAAGGCAGGGAGAGGGAGGGAAGGAAAGAGGGAGGGAACAAGATAAACAGGGAAAGAGAAGGAGGGAGGAGTGTGTGTGTTTATAGGTAATAATTAGGCTGCTTTTTATGGATATTTTGGGAAAGGATTTCTTGATTAGAACCATCTTTTCTAAGCTGCCTAGACAAGATTTTTCACTGGAAAATGGGCAGCCCTGATCTTTAGAAGAGATGCAGGCAGTCCTTGACTTGTGACGATCCTTAGTGGTTAAGTGATCCAAATCGTCCCTACCGCCTCACCTGAGCCAGGCCGAGGTGGTCGAATTGCACCCCTGCCTCCGTGGCACCGGGCAGCTTACGAACAGGGCAAAGCCAATCCATTAATTCAGCCAAGTGTACCCCGAAATGTACAACAGCTAAATTCAAATATCTTTTCCCCTCTTCATTACCTCTTGGTTCTCTCTTTTTTTTTGAAAAACAAAATATTTTTTGTGGCACTGAAGCCCCGTCGAAAAGACAAATGAGGTCTGGGTATGATTTATATGATGGTTTGAAGAGCCTTCTTGTCACGAGAGGATGCAGCGTGTTTATTTGGGTGCATCCTGTTTGCAATTAGCTTCCTTGTGATGAAGATAAATGTAGGTAGTCTTGTAAAAGGCACCGAACATTAAGCGGCTAAATAACTGCACTGTTTAGTGATGGATTATTGACTGCTTGTTGTGGACATAGCATTGACCTCCGCATCTTTCTCAACCCATCTTCTTTTCATCAACCGCTTAACGTCTTTCTCCTCCGAATTAAACTTCTATCGCGGGGATGCTGCAACCATCAGAAGTGTGAAAACCCGTCGTAAGTCACTTTTCCGTGCCATTGTGACTTTGAACAGTCACTCAAGGAATGGTTGTACATCCAGGACTCTCAGTGGGTTGAAGAGCAGACCCTCTTAATGTTTTAACCAGTGGTGAAATTCATTTTTTTAAACTACCAGTTCTGTGGGCGTGGCAGGGGAAGGATACTGCAAAATCCCCATTCCCTCCCGATCA
>NW_028261394.1:42440163-42497663 GCF_051295495.1 Thamnophis sirtalis | reverse complement strand
GCTTGCAAAAATATTTTTTTTAAAAATGAACCCCCCTCGACATATATGGGTGGCTGGGGAGCCATTGGACACATCGTCCCATTGAGCTTTGACCCATCGTTTCTGGATTGTTTTTGTGGCACGGAGCGGTTTGGGAGGAAAAAAATATATCGTAGCTTGCTTATGTGGCACGGTTATTAAGGGCTGGGTGGGTGACGGAGAGGGTCTGGCTGCCTTCTCTCATTGTCAGCCTTCTACATTTCGGACCGAACGGCTGTTTCCAGCCAATATGATTTGAAATCTGTTCTGACTTATATCTACAGGGGGAAAAAAAATTGGGTTTGCGTTCCAGCACTTAATGCAGCATCCGGAGACGCTCTTAAGAAATGTTTCTGTCGCTTTGAGCCTGGTTGCTTTCTCTTTCCTTGACTGGCTGTTTATTGCTTGGCAATCGAGTAGACAGGTGTTAAACCTGCTTGGGGGGGTGGAGGAGGGGGAGGACGGGACCAGGAAGGGCAAATGATCTCCTGCAACTGAAAGTAGAAACTGTTTTTCTTTTTTCTTTTTAAAGAGACCGTTTTGTGCAAGGAGGGAGGATTTCTTCTTCTTCTACTCCAATATCCCTTTAAGCTGTGGTGCTGTTGGTTCTTTCGGGGGTTTTGTTTGTTCTCCAGCAATGGGTTTTCTGTTTCCTTCCTTTCTCTCCCCCCCCCACCGCCTGCTTTCTTTTTCTCCCTCCCTCCCACCGCCGGGTGGTAGCAGAAGGACCATAGTGTTGTGGAACCGTCTGGCTTTGTCCCTGTTTTCGCAGATGCCCTGGGAATTGTTTCTAATCTCCTTTCTGCTTTCCCATTACAGATGGCGAAGACGACCCGCAACTCTCTTGGGTAACTTCGTCTCCCTCCAGCAAAGACGTTGCATCACCCACTCAGATGATAGGAGATGGTTGTGATCTCGGCATCGGAGAGGAGGAAGGGGGGACCGGCCTGCCTTATCCCTGCCAGTTTTGCGACAAGTCCTTCATTCGCCTGAGCTACCTTAAAAGGCACGAACAGATCCACAGCGACAAGCTCCCATTCAAATGCACCTACTGCAGCCGGCTTTTCAAGCACAAGAGGAGCAGGGACCGGCACATCAAGCTGCACACGGGGGACAAGAAGTACCACTGCCACGAATGCGAGGCGGCCTTCTCCCGCAGCGACCACCTCAAGATCCACCTGAAGACCCACAGCTCCAGCAAGCCCTTCAAGTGCACAGTCTGCAAGCGGGGCTTCTCCTCCACCAGCTCCCTCCAGAGCCACATGCAGGCGCACAAGAAGAACAAGGAGCACCTGGCCAAGAGCGAGAAGGAGGCCAAGAAGGACGACTTCATGTGCGACTACTGCGAGGAGACCTTCAGCCAGACCGAAGAGCTGGAGAAGCACGTTGTGACCCGCCATCCTCAGTTGTCCGAAAAGGCTGACTTGCAGTGCATCCATTGCCCGGAGGTCTTTGCCGATGAGAATTCTCTCCTGTCCCACATCCACCAAGCTCACGCCAACAAAAAACACAAGTGTCCCATGTGCCCTGAGCAGTTCTCTTCCGTGGAAGAAGTTTATTGCCACTTAGATAGCCATCGGCAGCCTGATTCCAGCAACCACAGCATCAGCCCGGACCCCGTCTTGGGCAGCGTGGCCTCCATGAGTAGCGCCACGCCCGATTCCAGTGCATCGGTGGAACGGGGCTCCACGCCCGACTCGACCTTGAAACCTTTGAGGGGACAGAAGAAAATGAGATCGTTGGAAAGGGAAGAAGGCCAGGCTTGGTCAAAGGTTGCCTACAGCTGCCCTTACTGCACCAAACGCGACTTCACTAGCCTTGCTGTTTTGGAGATCCACCTGAAGACCATCCATACGGATAAACCTCAGCAGAACCACACGTGCCAGATTTGCCTCGAATCCATGCCTACCTTATACAACCTGAACGAACACGTGAGGAAAGCGCATAAAAACCACGCCTACCCGATGATGCAGTTCAGCAACATCTCCGCTTTCCACTGTAACTATTGCCCGGAGATGTTCGCCGATATCAACAGCCTGCAGGAACACATCCGGATCGCCCATTGCGGGCCGGGAGCCACGACGCAAGATGGCAACAACGCCTTCTTTTGCAACCAGTGTTCCATGGGCTTCCTGACCGAAGCGTCTCTGACGGAGCACATCCAGCAAACTCACTGCAACATTGGGAACTCGAAGTTGGATTCCCCCGTGGTTCAACCATCCCAGTCTTTTATGGAAGTTTACTCCTGTCCGTATTGCACGAACTCGCCCATTTTTGGCTCCATCCTCAAGCTAACAAAGCATATCAAAGAAAACCACAAGAACATTCCACTGGCCCACAATAAAAAGTCCAAAGGCGAACAGAGCCCAGTGTCTTCGGACGTTGAAGTTTCTTCCCCTAAAAGGCAACGGCTTTCTGCCAGCGTCCATTCAGTTTCCAATGGGGAATACCCGTGTAATCAATGTGAGTTGAAGTTCTCCAACTTTGAAAGTTTCCAGACCCATTTGAAGTTGCACTTGGAGTTGCTGTTAAGGAAGCAGTCGTGTCCTCAGTGCAAAGAAGACTTTGACTCCCAGGACTCTCTCCTGCAGCATCTCACTATCCATTACATGACGACCTCAACGCATTACGTCTGCGAGAGCTGCGATAAGCAATTTTCGTCGGTGGACGACCTTCAGAAGCACCTCCTGGACATGCATACATTCGTCTTGTACCATTGCACCCTGTGCCAAGAGGTTTTCGACTCCAAAGTATCCATCCAAGTGCACCTGGCAGTCAAGCACAGCAATGAGAAAAAGATGTACCGCTGCACGGCCTGTAACTGGGATTTCCGGAAGGAGGCGGACCTCCAGATCCACGTAAAGCACAGCCATTTGGGCAACCCGGCCAAGTTGCACAAGTGCATCTTTTGCGGGGAGACCTTCAGCACAGAGGTGGAGCTGCAGTGCCACATCACGACCCACAGCAAAAAGTACAACTGCAAATTCTGCAGCAAGGCGTTCCATGCCATTATTCTGCTCGAGAAGCATTTGCGGGAGAAGCATTGTGTCTTTGATGCGGGCGCTGAGAATGGCACGGCCAATGGCATGACGCCAGCCAGCAAGAAGGCAGAGTCGACAGATATCCCGAACATGCTGATCAAAAACCCAGACACCTCCAATAGCCACGAAGCTAGCGAGGATGACATTGACGCCTCCGAACCTATGTACGGTTGCGATATCTGTGGAGCTGCGTACACGATGGAGGTCCTGCTGCAGAACCACCGTTTGCGGGATCATAACATCCGACCTGGGGAGGATGATTGTTCCAGGAAGAAAGCGGAGTTCATCAAAGGGAGTCACAAGTGTAATATCTGCTCGAGGACCTTTTTCTCTGAGAATGGCCTCCGGGAACACATGCAGACCCATCGGGGCCCGGCAAAGCATTATATGTGCCCTATTTGCGGGGAGCGCTTCCCATCGCTCCTGACCTTAACGGAACATAAAGTAACTCACAGCAAGAGCTTGGACACGGGCACGTGCCGGATCTGCAAAATGCCACTGCAGAGCGAGGAAGACTTCATTGAGCACTGCCAGATGCATCCTGACCTTCGGAATTCCCTCACCGGGTTTCGCTGTGTGGTCTGCATGCAGACAGTCACCTCGACTCTGGAGCTGAAAATCCACGGGACGTTCCATATGCAAAAATTGGTGGGGAACTCGGCCGCGTCATCGCCCAACGGCCAGGCGGCGTTGCAGAAACTCTACAAGTGTGCTCTGTGCTTGAAAGACTTCAGAAACAAGCAAGACTTGGTGAAACTGGATGTTAATGGTCTACCATATGGACTGTGTGCTGCTTGCATGGCTCGGAGCACCAACGGACAGTCCTTGGGCCTGACTGTACCGGACATTAGCGAAAGACCTTGCGGTAGCCTGAGATGTCCAGAGTGTAGTGTCAAATTTGAAAGTGCCGAAGAGCTAGAGAGCCACCTCCAGCTAGATCATCGAGACCTGACACCTGAAACCAGTGGCCAAAAGAAGGGTGCACAGACATCCCCTATACCCAGAGTAAGTATTACCATACATTTTTATAAATGGATCAGTGCAAATCTGTATTCAAAACTTTACATGTTCAGAATGTATACAGGTGATTGTTGATCAATGACCACTTACTCAGGGACTGCTCAAACGCACAATTGTGCTAAATGAGTGGCATTTACAATTGGTCTTTGAAGTGCCAGCAGTCACAACACCACCGCAATCATGTGATCACAATCTGGGTGCTTGGCAATTGGCCCAGAATTTTGACCAACTCCAACATCCTGCAGTCATCTGATTCTCATTTGCAACTTTCCCTACTGGCTTCCCCTAAACAGTGGGGAAGCCTGCAGGAAGTCAGAAGTCATGATCATTGTGATTCTTGCTTAATGACCTACCAGGACAGAACTACTATCACTAAGTGATGTGGTCATGTGACATTGCACTTTGCAACCACGTTGTATGGTGAATGGAAATTCTGGTCCCGGTCATTAAGCAAGGATTTAATGACAGCTGGGGGGCCTTCTGGAACTGCTGTCACTAAGTGATGTGGTCATGTGACATTGTACTTTGCAACCACATTGTAGAGTGATGGAAATTAAGCAAGGATTACTTGTACTGCGTTCCATTCGTGACCCATCAAAACCGCGGTCGACAAAAGCGCGCTCGGCAAAAGCGCGTACGTGATGTCATCACAGCGCGACGAAAAAAATTAAAAATTGAAATAAAAATAAAATTAAAGCAAGCCGATTCACATAAAGGTAAGGGTTAGGTTTAGGGTTAGGGTTAGGTTAAGGGTTAGGGTTAGATTTAGGGTTACGTTAAGTACGTTTAGCGTTAGGTTAAGGGTTAGCATTAGGTTTAGGGTTAGGTTAAGGGTTAGGTTTAGGGTAAGGTTTAGGGTTAGGTTTGGGGGGGTTAGGGTAAGGTTTTCGCTTTAATTTTACATTTACTGATCACAGCACGATGTTTTCGTCGCGCTGTGATGACGTCACGTACACACTTTCGTCGAGCGCGCTTTTGTCTACAGCGGTTTTGTGGTGGAACCCGTTCCATTAGGAGAATGGAATTTGCATTCTATCCATACTAAAAATTCCTTTCTGTCTCTTCCAAAGCCCCTTAGCATTGGTGCAGACAATTCTGTATATGAGAGTTCTATGTGAAATTGGATAACATTTTGGATTGGAGTATGTCCTTCATAACAGTCATTATTCTGAAAAACTTGAGTATGAATGCCTCATTGCAAAAATGAAGCAGCCTAAGTTTCATTTTTCATTCTTTTTCTTTTTTCTTTTAAGGATAAACGTTTCTCGATTTTAAGTCATGGTGGTGGTGATGCTCTTTAGATAAGTCATGTGACTTTATTTACAGACTGGATCATTTGCTGGAAATAAAGATTGTTTCGTGGTTAAGTTGATCATGAAATGCCATACCCTAAAAATATTTGTGTAAAGCCTTATGCCTTTGCAAGTTAATTCTAAGCAGAGTTGGAAAAAATTGCTGTCATCTGCCTGGAAATTATTGGACGGTGAAGCAACGCATCTCAGTCAAAAATTAATTTTCTTACTGATATTTTTTCAATTAGAAATAACTTTTTGCAGGGAGGATAATTGGATAATTTCTGGATCGCATTTCTTTGGGTCCTCTTAACATTTCTAAGGGACACAGAGGCTCAGTGGCTAAGACGCTGGGCTTGTTGATCAGAAAGGTCAGCAGTTCGGCGGTTCGAATCTTCGGACAGTGCTGGCTCTTTGGCTTTGAAACGGAGATGAGCACCGCCCCCTAGAGTCAGGAACGACTAGCACATATGTGCGAGGGGAATCTTTACTTTTACCTATGTCCTGATGGAAAACCATTTGAGAGACCGCCTGCTGCCAATTACCTCCCACAGACCCATTAGATCTCACAGGGTTGGCCTCCTCCGGGTGCCATCTACCAGCCAATGCCACCTGGCTATTACCCGGGGGAGGGCCTTCTCTGTGGCAGCTCCGGCCCTCTGGAATGAACTCCCTGCAGGGATTCGGACCCTCACCTCTCTCCAGGCCTTCCGAAAAGCTGTCAAAACCTGGCTTTGCCGACAGGCCTGGGGGTGATGAGTTCCCTCCCCTCTCGACATGTGTGGTTGTGCGACTGTTGTTTACTTTTATTATTTGTATTTTGTTTTTTATGTTCCCCCTTTTTCCCCCTTGAATTGTTCGCCGCCCTGAGTCCTCCCGGAGAAGGGCGGCATACAAATAATAAAATTCTATTCTATTCTATTCATTTATCAGTCAAAAAATGACTTGCCTCCAGAAGTTGTGGATGCCCCAACACTGGAGATTTTAAAGAAGAGATTAGACAACCGTTTGTCCGAAGTGGCATTGGGGTTTCCTGCTTGAGTCTGGAAACCCCCTGATGAAGCAACTTCCTGTGATGAAGCTTCACCCAGGAAGCTTTTGCCAGTGAGGGGCAATATGTTGGGATCAAAGGATTTCGGGGAGGGGGGGTGGAGCTTGAAACACTCCCAAGCTAAAGCTCCTTTTCGCTTTGTTTCACTCCATGCTTTGGGCGCGGTGCTCCCTGGAGGTCAAATGAATCAGCGACTAGACCGGTCTCCAGCTGTGATATACGTCTAAATCTGCAGAGAATAAAACACAGAATGGAAACACCACTCCCTTCGGCGTGAAGCCTCTTGGGCTTTTCGTCGTCCTGAACTACTTATTATCCTGGTCTGTCTACTTTTTCTTTCTTTCTTGATTTTGGCACTTTGCCCTCTGCCTCTTCAAGAACAGGCCTGGGCTTTTATGTCAGGCTAATTCTAGTTTTGTGCGGGTTACACACACAGGCGGTGGCTGCAGTACTTCAAACTCTCACGGCACTATTCTTCTGGCTACCTCACAGTCGCCGCGAGTGGAAATGGATGGCGTCCCCTTCGCACCTACTTTTAACTACCTCCCTCCAAGGCGCGCTTCCACATTTCGTCTTATCTCTGGAGGGACTTGAAGTTCCTCAACAAAGTGAATGTGTTGAATGATATCCCGAGAGAGTGTGTGTGTTTTTTTTTCCTGTAGAAGAGAATGAAAAAAAATATAGATATCAGAATTCAGGTGGCTCAACGGCTAAGACGCTGAGCTTTCAATCAGAAAGGTCGGCAGTTTGCCGGTTCGAATCCCCAGCGCCATGTAACGGAGTGAGCTCCTGTTAGATGTCCCAGCTTCTGCCCACCTAGCAGTTCGAAAGCACGTAAAAAATGCAAGTAGAGAAATAGGGACCCCCTTTGGTGGGAAGGTAACAGTGTTCTGTGCGCCTTCGGCATTTAGTCATGCCGGCCACATGACCACAGTGATGTCTTCAGATAGTGCTGGCTCTTTCGGTTTTGGACTGGAGATGAGCACTGCCCTCTAGAGTCAGGAACGACTAGTACGCATGTGCAAGGGGAACTTTTACCTCTTTACCTAAGTTAAGAACTCAAGAATTCCCAGCCTTATCTCATCCTTATAGAAGTCGCTTTCTGACTATACATATACAGCGACAGTGATGAAATTCCATTTTTTTTTACTACCGGTTCTGTGGGCGTGGCATGGTAGGCGTGGCAGGGGAAGGATACTGCAAAATCTCCATTCCCACCCCCACTCTGGGGCCAACCAGAGGTGGCATTTGCTGGTTGTCCGAAGTACTCAAAATTCCCGCTACCAGTTTTCCAGAACCTGCTGAAATTCATCCCTGCACAGAGACATACGTATATGTTTCTGCGTATATTACTAATTCTGAATAAGACTGCTTGCAAGTCAGCGCAAAGATTTTAGCAGATTTCAGAATTATAGGTAGGGGGCCCCTGAAGAGCTCATAGCATTTTTCAGAGAACAGTAAAATTTCCGTAGCTCTTGTTAAAGAGCTACACCGAAGATAGTTAGGGAAGCTAAATTGAACAACACACCGTTCTCCGTTTTCTAATCTCTTGTTGATTTGTAGTACAACAGGTAAAATGTAGTTTTGACGCAGCCAGCCTTGTATGTGAAACACCAACTGAGCTGTCCGAATTACGTTACTGCTCTGTAATTCTTGACCAAGTCTTCTTCTTCTTCCTTTTTTTTTTTCCAGGATCATTATTGATTTTTCCCCTCTTTTACACAGAGCCTAACAGTGGAGGATTAGGGGAAAAAGGCATAGTCAGAGAAAAGCTATGTTGAGATTACATGAAAAACAGGCGGAGTACATGTTTCGATGAAGTACAAGCCTGTCTCGGTATCTCGACTCAGAAAGGTACAGAAAAGGGGACGTGAAATGTAGGAGTGCTCTGGGTTTCAGGACTAACCAGGGCAGCTCAGAAACTTAGCAACCTGGACATAGAAAATTCTCACAATATCTTAAAAGTAAACACTGGGAGGGAAAGTATTATGGTAAAGAAGCTTTTGAGAAACAACTAGAGCTAAGATGATGAGATAATTTTTTTTTCATTTGGTAATTCTCTTTTAATGGCTTGGGATAGCATGTCCTAGAAGGGAGTGTGTGATCCTTCCTTCATTCCCTCCCTTCTTTCTTCTTTCTTTCTTTCTTTCTTTTCTTTCTTTTCTTTCTTTCTTTCTTTCTTTCATTTTTTCTTTCATTCTTTCTTTATCCTTCTCTCTCTCTCTTCTTTCTTTCTTCCCTCCCTCCCTCCCTCCTTTCTTTCTTTCTTTCTTCCCTTCCCTCCCTCCCTCCCTCCTTTCTTTCTTTCTTTCTCCTTCTCTCTCTTTCTTTCTCCTTCCCCTTCCTCCTTTCTTTCTTTCTTTCTTTCTTTCTTTTTCTTTCTTTCTTCTCCCTCCCTACTTCCTTCCTTCCTTTCTTTATCCTTCTTTCTCTTTTTTCCTTCCTTCTTTCTTTCTTTCTTTCTTTCTTTCTTCCTTCACCTCCCTCCCTCCTTTCTTTCTTTCTTTCTTTCTTTCTTTCTTTCTTCCTTCCTTCCTTCCTTCACCTCCCTCCTTTCTTTCTTTCTTTCTTTTCTTTCTTTCTTTCTTTCTTTCTTTCTTCCCCTTCCTCCCTCCCTCCCTTCTTTCTTTCTTTCTCTTTTTTCTTCCTGCCCCCCCTCCCTCCCTCCTTCCTTTCTTTCTTTCTTCCCCTTCCTCCCTCCCTCCCTCCCTTCTTTCTTTCTTTCTTTCTTTCTTTCTTTCTTTCTTTCTCTTTCTTACTTCCTGCCCCCCTCCTTTCTTTCTTTCTTCCCTCCCTCCCTCCTTTCCTTCTTTCTTTCTTTTTCTTTCTTCTCCCTCTCTCCTTTCTTTCTTTCTTCTTCCTTCCTTCCTTTATCCTTCTTTCTTTCTTTCTTTCTTTTTCTTTCTTCTCCCTCTCTCCTTCCTTCCTTTCTTTATCTTTCTTTCTTTCTTTTCTTTCTTCCCCTCCCTCCCTCCTTTCTTTCTCTTTCTTTCTTCTCCCTCCCTCCTTTCTTTCTTTCTTTCTCTTTCTTTCTTCTTCTTTCTTTTTTCTTTCTCTCTTTCTCCTCCTCTCTTTCTCCCTCCTTTCTCTCTCTTGCTCTCTCTCTCTCTTTCTTTCTTACTTCCTTTTCCTCCCTCCTTCCCTCCCTCCCTCCCTCCATCCTTTGACAAGTCCATAAGAGTAAAGTCTAGTCATAAGTCATTTTTTTTTAGTCCTGTTACAACTTCAAAGGGTTCCAAAATGAAGGGTTGCAAGTGAAGGACTAGCTGTATGAATTCCTGCACCGGGCGGCAAGCTCTCTTTCCTGAGGTCGCTTACAACAAGCAGCCAGACTTTCTACTGCTCGGTGCGGTAATGCAAAGTGACTTGTTCTGCAAGGAATAGAAATAGAAGGAAATTTTAGCCATTGGCTTCTAATGCACTTCGCCTTCTGACGTGATTGCTTTAAATTTTAATCCCGATGCTAATCATTCCTAGGCATTTTGTCCTTGGGTCATTGCTAAGAAGGTTTCAACCTTGCCACTTTTAAGTACAAATCTCTTGTCGGATTGAATAAAACAAGGAAGTGCCATTGCCTCTTCCTTGTTCTCCAGCTAAGCTTCCACAGCCTGACACAGGAAATGCATAATAAACGAGAAAAGGGGAAAAAAATAAAGGAAGGGGTGGGGGTGGGGAACCAATAGCAATATATATAGCAGTAGACTTATATACCGCTTCATAGGGCTTTCAGCCCTCTCTAAGCGGTTTACAGAGAGTCAGCCTATTGCCCCAACAATCCGGGTCCTCATTTTACCCACCTCGGAAGGATGGAAGGCTGAGTCAACCCTGAGCCGGTGAGATTTGAACCGCTGAACTGCTGTTCTAGCAGTAGCCTGCAGTGCTGCATTTAACCACTGCGCCATCCTGTTTCAATATAGATTTCTGGAATTTTCTAGAATTCGTATTTTTAATTCCAAAAGGGAATATGTGTGAGCTATTCTATCGATACCGTCTGATTTCTTTTCCATTTTTTTATTTTTACATTCTTTGCACATATCACCGCATAAATGGTGTGGTATCTGGGCACCATACATTTCAGTACACATAAACATAATCTTATTACCCCTAAATATTGCATTTCATTTCCATTATTTCATATTATTTATACATGTCTTTTGTCATCACTCTTCATTTCTAAACGTTCTTTCTGTCATTTGATATATCTTAACACATTAATATATAATTACTATTATCCCCCTCTATTTTCTATCCCTATTTTAACTTTCCCCCTTCCGTATCGCTATAATATTCAAAGAGGTGTTTTCCACCTCTTGTTGTTCATATTTCCTTAATTAAATCAAAATTTCACCCTTCATTCTTCCATTATTCAGTATCCCCTTATAGTTTTATTACCAATCACAATCATTTATGCATTTAAAATATTTCTATTCATGTTCTTTCCAATTCTTCAATTCATATAATTTTACTATTAACACACACACTTACACACACACACACACACACCTAATCACCCATTGTTTAATTCTAACATTTCACTGCTATTAATATTATATACATATTTAGTAGGAGAGTCATTCAAAATCTAATTTTACATTTTTTCATATCTATTTATATTAAAATGTTATCCTGATATCTATCACACTTTCTTTTTCTTTTTCTGCAATCAACATTCCTCTTATTTAGAGGCCAAACACGTTTTATTGCGAGGAATAAAACATTTGGAATACAAAGAAAGATGCACCAGGATCAACTGGTGTTACATTTTCACTGATCAGTAAAACATTCTTAAAAAAAAAAACCCACTGTTTTTCAGGTATTTTGGAGCAGAATGTACAATTTTACTGTTTTGATTTGATAAAGCTGGTCTTGCATTAACATCGAAATCAAAAGTTGAATCACTGGATTCTGATGGCTTTCTTGAATGGTGAACTCCCATCTTAATGCTTTCCAGAAGTCACATGAGCTTTCAGATACACAAATCATTCAAACTTTCAAAATAAAGCTGGAAACACCTCATTGATGGATTATTTCCGTCCCTAGAAAATGGTCCTGGATGCTGGATCTTTGTTGAAAGAAGCAAACAGATTAACAACAAGATTAAGAACAAGAGGCAATAGATGGAAACTAATCAAGACAACTAACCTAGAAATAAGGATAAATTTCCAGACAGTTAGAATAATTAATTAATGGAACAATGACTTGCATCTAGAAGTTGTAAATGCTCCAACACATTTTTAAGAAGAGATTGCACAAGCATTTGTCTGAGATGGTATAGGACTTCCTGCTTGAGCAGAGGGTTGGACTGGAAGACCTCCAAGATCCCTTCCAACTCTGCTACTCTGTTATTCTGCTATCCATCCTACCTACCTACCTTCCTTCCTTCCTTCCTTCCTTCCTTCCTTCCTTCCTTCCTTCCTTCCTTCCTTCCTTCCTTCCTTCCTTCCTTCCTTCCTTCCTTCTCCATCACTGGAGGTTTTTAAGAAGAGATTGGACAACAGTTTATCTCAAATGTTATAGGGTTTTCTGCTTCAGCAGGGGGTTGGACTAGAAGACTTCCAATGTCTCTTCCAACTTGATTATTCTATTATTCCTGCATTCAGTAACTAGTGGTGATAATATCTACTTAGTATATAGACACATTTTTTCCCAACATCTATCTCTAATTTGATCCTTTTGGTTTTTCAATAATCCACCCATTGCCACTCTGAATCCATTCGACATGTCCCTGTTGTCTTCTTTCCACATTTCTCATCCTTAGAACCTTCTCCAAAGAGGTAGATCTTTACCTTGTTCATCTGAAGTAGGGTGATCTGATCTGTCTCATTTGGGGCTTGAGAAGTCTAGGTTGACTTATTCAATTATCCATTTGTTTGCTTTCAGTTGGCTGCCTATATGGCCAAGCCCACACCTCATCTCCATCATATTTTAACCTAGAAGTTTAGGAAAAAATGCCAAAACAACCACACCTGTAGGCCAACATCAGAATAATGCTCTACCTTTGATACGTCTGTAAAACCTTTCGCTTTTACCCTATCAAGAAATATTTGTTGTAGCTCCTACTTACAAATGCCAACACAAATGCCAACACAAATGCCAACACCAATGCCAACACCAATGAAAGAATAAAGGTATTGGCCTAGCAAAGTATCAGGGCATTTTGGAGTCATTCAGAAGCATTTGCTGGCTATAATTCTTTACCTGTAACTTGGCAAATGAAGATGCAAAGCAATTGGGTTAAGGTTCACAACCGTGAAAATACCTTGATTTTTCTATTTCTTTTTCTGGTTTTAATAAGTTTTTATTTTAGATACATAAGCACATCAACAAAAACAAACACATAATTTAAAATCAACATAGGAACAATAAGTTCCATCGTATATCATACCGCAGTTCCAAATCGGTTTCTTTGCAGTTAGTGTTTTCCCTACTATACATTTCTATCTTGCATTCATAATCTCCTTATTCGTTATCCATTTTTATGTACAATTCTTTATTTATTTATACTTAGCTACTTATGGCCAAATATTATTTACCTATATTATGTTTTATATTTTTACTGTCATTTATTTTCTTACATACAGTTATAAGTATACATTCACATAATTATTCTTTTTCTTTGCCATTCTTATATTATTATTATTATTATTCCATTTGAAAGGTTATAAGGTATAGTTTGAAATGCTTTGTTTACCATCCTTCGCACCTACTATGACACCACCTTGTTTTCTCTTTCTTTTCTTTTCTCCTTCCCTTCCTTCTCTACTTCCTTTCTTCCTCCTCTCCATCCCCTTCTTCCTTCCCTTACCTCTTCCCTACTTCTACCCTTTTTCTTCTCCTTCCTACCTTCTCTCCGTCTCTTTCTTTCTCTTCCTCCCTCCTCTTCTTTTTCTCTCCCTTCCACCCACCTTCCCTTACCTCTTTCTTCTTCCCTTACCTCTCCTCCACACTTCTTCTTCCTCGCCTACTATCTCTCCTTCTCTTCCTCTCTCTTCTACCCTCCACTCCTTTCTATTCCTTCGTCCCTCCATTCTCTACTTCCTTGATTTTTCTGGAGCCAGCCAGCCGAATTGATTTCAGATGAAAGGGATGAGCATTCACTGTGATCTCTTGCCACAATGATTTGCGTTATTGCAAGGAGCGCTTTATGCAAATGAAGTCACCACTACAATGGCACACGCTTGGTTACAACTTACTTTGAGAAATGATGGAACTCTTTTTGTCCCAACGGATTTTCATTTTGTGTACGTGTGGAGTGGGTAGATTCACATTTTCGATATTTTTGTGCGTTCAGGATATTCATGTCCCGTACATGATGTAGCCATTAGACCGTAATATACCTCTTTGTTCTGAAAGTCTCGATAGTTTGATGTGCACAGTACTTGTCTTTTTTGTGAAGAGTAGTGATGCTGGAGGGATTTGAACAGTTTATGGAGATTTTCACACATGGGCAGTATTTTTGTATGGAACTTATTATCTGCTTTTCATAGTAACTGAAACTCCGAAGAGGGTGGTACAGATTAGAACATAGGATAATAGAGCTGGAAGGGAACATGGAGGTCTTCTATTTCAACCCCCTGGTTGAGCAGGAGACTTTATACCAGAGGTGATATTCAGCAGGTTCTGACAGGCTCCGGAGAACCAGTAGCAGAAATTTTGAGTAATTCAGAGAACCAGTAAATACCACCTCTGACTGGCCCCACCCCCATCTATTCTCTGCCTCCTGAGTCCCAGCTGATCGGGAGGAAATGGGGATTTTGCAGTAATCTTTCCCTGGAGTGAGGAGGGAATGCATATTTTACAGTATCCTTCCCCTGCCATGCGCACCAAGCCATGCCCACCAAGCCATGCCAGAAACGGTAGTAAACATTTTTGAATTCCACCACTGCCTTATATCCAGTGGTGGGCTTCAAAAATTTTAGCAACAGGCTCTCTGCCTGGTTGCTGGGTGGGTGTGACCATAGTGGGTGTGGCTTAGTCAGCCTCCTGCACTATGGTGGACTCTGGAAGCTTCTGTCGACCCTCCGGGAGGGCAAAAATGGCCTGTCCAGGCTCCGGTGGCACTCTGGAGGCCAGAAATGGGCCTGTTTCTGGTCTTCTCAAACTTCCGCTAGCCCGTTTTTCACCCTCCTTGAGCCTCTGCACACACCCTGCACTTACCTGTATCCAAAATGGGCCGCGTGGAGACTCCTGGGAGGGGCTGGGTGGGGCCAGCCAAGAATGATATTTGGGAGGTTCTCTGCACAGAATCTTAGCTAGAGGTTCTCCCAAACCCCTGAGAATCCCCAGCCGCCCACTCCTGCCTATACCATTCCAGACAAATGACTGCCCAATCTCTTTTTAAGCACCTCCAGTGATGGAGCACCCACAACTTCTGAAGGCAACTTCTGCTCCATTGGTTGATTGCTCTCACGGTTAGGAGATTTCTCCTTAGTTCTAAGTGGCTTCTCTCCTTGCTTCATTTTCAACCATTGTTTTAACCCATTCGATGAGGATAAAGCCATAATGCAGACCATTTCAGAGAGCCGTTCTGTTCATAGTTTTGTGTTGATGCTAAGGGTTCACCGACAAAACTGCCCTCGACTAAACCGCGCCCGACTAAACCGTGTCGCTGACGTCATCAATAGGGTGACAACAGCGCGGAGACAGAAGCACGCTGTAAACCCTAAACCTAAAATTAACCCCTAAACCTAACCCCCCTAAACCTAACCCTAAACCTAACCCTAAACCTAACCCTAAACCTAACCCTTAACCTAACCCTAACCCTAACCCTAACCCTAACCCTAACCCTAACCCTAACCCTAATCCTAACCCTTAACCTAACCCTAAACCTAACCCTAACCCTAAACCTAACCCTAAACCTAACCCTAAACCTAACCCTAAACCTAACCCTTAACCTAACCCTTACCTTAAATTGAATCGGCTTGCTTTCAAAGCGCTATTTAAAGCGCCCTTCTTTCTCCGCGCTGGCTGTTGTCGCCCTGTTGATGACGTCAGCGACGTGGTTTAGTCGAGCGCGGTTTTGACGGGTCACGAATGCTAAGAACTCCAAGAATTCTAGCACCGCAATAAAGGCGATTTTTCTTCATTTGTTTTCCTTCTTTCTTTCTTGAACAGAAGAAGACTTACCAGTGTATCAAGTGCCAGATGACCTTCGAAAACGAACGAGAGATACAGATTCACGTTGCAAATCATATGATTGGTAAGCCTTGCTTTCTTGGGCTTAATCTGTGTTGTTAACCTTCATCCTTAGTCTGTAGCACTTCATGTTGTGACCCTTTGATGACGATTGGACATTGTCTGCTTAGGTGCGATTCAGATGGACCGTTGGATATGGATAGTCTTTCTCTATAAGATATTCTCTGTCAGCTCAATTCTCTGTGGTTCATGGGTACACATTAAGACCTTCAGGTCATGTTCAAGAGTCAAGATTGTGTAGTTTCTTTTGATTTTTTTTAAAAAAAGATCTTTTGTTTCTTCTGGTTTGGGATCCTATCTTGTAATCCTAGCTTGTAGCAATCTTAGTTAAGACACCCTGCTTTGGTTGCTGTTTCAATATATGTATCTATAGCAGGAGATCCATAAATATGTGCTTGTTTTGCTAAGTTTCTCTTCTTGTCTTCATGAAGCAGTGGTTTCTGGAGATAGAATGGTGGTCTGGAGATTTAAAAAAAAACAGTAAACCACCATTAACAAAAAATATGATTTGAAACATACCCTAGAACTTGAAGAAGAGAGAAAGCCTTATCTACCCTGTTTCCCCCCAAAATAAGACCTCCCTGGATAATAAGCCTAATAGGACTTTTGAGCCCATGCGCTAAAATAAGCCCTTCTCCAAAAATAAGCCCTCCTCAAAAATATTGCAACACAGAAGCAGGCATGAGGTGACCACGCTCGCCGCCCCTGCACCTCAAAAATAATAAGACCTCCCCTATAGTGATAGTAAAATATATAAATTCTAAAATCTACAATTTAAACTGAATGAAATATATGTGATTGTGGAAGAAATGCACGAAATGTACCTGTGACCAATGGATACGCTTTCTACAAGATGTAATGAAAGATGACTTTTTGTGTGTGTGTTTTCCTTTAATAAAAACAATAAAAACTTTTGAAAAAATAATAAGACCTCCCCAAAAGTAAGGACAAGCACTTATTCTGGGGGGGGTCAAAAGAAAATAAGACCCTGTCTTATTTTCGGGGAAACATGGTAGTTAAGAGTCAGTTTCCTCATATAAAAATGATATTTTGAAAATCATCTGCCATACTTTTTCTATTTCAACTGCGGGTGGAGTGGGTGGAGTGAGGAGTAAACCTGATTTTCCCTGATTTTCATTTACTTAATTTTTTTTATTGTTCTGGTTGCTATTCCACTGCATTACTTCCCTTTTGAGAATTCTAGATCATAAGTTAAGTTCAATCACTTCAGAAGAGCCTGGTTGTGACTTTTCCAGCAACTGGGAATTCTTCTATTTGTGCAGGCTGAGGAGCACGTGACAATGGACAGATGTAGATAGGAGTTTAGAAGATTCTTACCTCTGTGGTGTTGTGTATGGGGTCAGGTTTTCCTTTATTGGTTCATTTCAAAATACTGTCCTGAAGTTCCTTGGGGCTGCACCTGTTCCCCATTGTTCCCCTTTGTGATTGATTCAGACCTCTTGAAGCATTGGGACTGCATTTCCCAATTTGCAGAGTGGAATTTCTTTTTTTTTTTTTTAATGTTTTGGGATTCTTGAAGTTAGGGTCACAGTATCTTTGGGTGAGATGGGCAGACATCTGTCTGTCTCTCTGTGTGTCTGTCTATCTGTCTGTCTGTCTGTCTACCTATCTATCATCTATCTATCATCTCTTTCTCTCTCTCTCATCTGTCTGTCTGTCTGTCTGTCTGTCTGTCTGTCTGTCTATCCGTCCGTCCGTCCGTCCATCCATCCATCCATCCATCCATCCATCCATCCATCCATCCATCCATCCATCCATCCATCCATCCATCCATCTATCTATCTATCTATCTATCTATCTATCTATCTATCTATCTATCTATCTATCATCTATCATCTATCTATCTACTGTCTGTCTATCTATCTATCTATCTATCTATCTATCTATCTATCTATCTATCTATCTATCTATCTATCTATCTACCTATCATCTATCTATCTATCATCTATCTATCTATCATCTATCATCTATCTATCTATCTATCTATCTATCTATCTATCTATCTATCTATCTATCTACCTACCTACCTACCTACCTACCTACCTACCTACCTACCTACCTACCTACCTACCTACCTATCTATCTATCATCTATCTATCATCTATCTATCTATCTATCTATCTATCTATCTATCTATCTATCTATCTATCATCTATCTATCATCTATCTATCTATCTATCTATCATCTATGATCTATCTATCTATCATCTATCTATCTATCATCTATCATCTATCTATCTATCTATCTATCTATCTATCTATCTATCTATCTATCTATCTATCTATCTATCTATCTATCTATCTATCTATCTAATCATCCTTCTGCCTCTGCCTCCTCCACCTTCATCCGTCTGTCTGTATCTCCTTTTCTCTCCCACATTCATATCTATATTTACAGTATATCCATTTCCATAGGAGGAATATCTAAGTTGCATGCATAGCTACAGCCATTTTTTCCTGGTCTTCAAGACATTTGAGTCTTCATTCCCTAAAATATCTCTACTCTCTTTCTTTTAATAGGTGCTACAAAAAGTCATTTTTCAACCTAATGAGGAGTTGGGACACTGATAAATATACAGAAATGTCTCCTTCCTTTGCAGAGCTCCTTAGTTATGCTTAACATTCGTCAAAATTAACATGCCGGGAAGATTCAGCTGAGGCATGTCCCTTTTGAAGAATGGCCCTTCTGTGAGTTTTGGGGCTATCTGCATCTGTGGTGTCCTTATCCCTGCCTTAGATCTGCTAATGGGCGGCATATAAATCCAATAAACCAAACCAAATCAAACCAAACCAATACCTGTCGTGAAATATTCCAATCTACAGCTCTCCTATAGGAAAGTAGGTTTAAGAAGGCCCTAGTATAGGAATTCAAATGAAACCTGCCCACTCAGACAACTCTCCAACCTGTGCCTGAAAATATCCTTTAAAGGGGACTATTTGTCATTGCCCTAGATCAGTGGTTTTCAACCTGTGGGTCGGGACCCCTTTGGGGGGGTCGAACGACCCTTTCACAGGGGTCGCCTAAGACCATTGGAAAACACATATTTTCCAAAAAAAAATACGGAAAACATAAAATAATTTTATGCTTGGGGATCACCACAACACGAGGAACTGTATTAAAGGGTCACGGCATTAGGAAGGTGGAGAAGGTAGATTGTGACTTTACTGTTGAACTATTATTATTTTCAAAAAGTTTGGCAACACATAAACAGACATCCTCCCATTACTCAGTTATTCCATGTTCGGTATTTCTGAACAACGAGGAACAAGTGCTTGTCTTCTTTGTCTTCTTCTGTGGAAACCTCTGTGGAACCGAGAAGTTTCCATACCCATTTGCACTGAATAGTGTAAATGGGCGTGGAACCTTCTTGGAACTGCTGAAAGAGACTGTGTTGTAAACTGTTGCTCAGTTCTTGCAAGTTTTTAAAGTTTGACATCTCAGATGAAGTTAACTTCCATGTTTGTGGATTGCACGAAGTATCTAAGAAATTTCTACATTGTCTTTCTTCATCTGGAGTGTTTGTGTGTGTGTGTGTGTGTGTGTGTGTGTGTGTCTGTCTGTCTGTCTCGGATTACATTTTCCATTATTTCCAAGCATTTTACCAGGCCAATTGAGGGCTGAAGGTCAGTTGCCATCCAAAGAATTTGAAGAAATGTGAGCAAACACAGGTCTTATTGCTGAAGGTCAGTTGCCATCCAAAGAATTTGAAGAAATGTGGGCAAACACAGGTCTTATTGTTGTTATTGGAAGTTCTAGATCATGGAGGTTGTAATTGCAGCATATACAGAAGACTCTGGCTTGGGGAAATTTGAAACTGATACTGAGAGGAATAGCGGGCCGTGGAAAAATTAAGATAGCTAAACTTTAAAATGTGACAGATGGTTTTTGAAGCATTACATGAAAATGAACATATTTCTGGACTTCACAATTGACTGTGTTAATTAATTATGGATACATTACAGACTCTAAATCTCTATCCAGTATTCTTTAATTAAATCATGTTTCACATTGTTGTTCCTTTGAATTGGACTGTTCCGAGGACTTTGCGTTGAGCTTAGTCGAACGGCCTTCTGTTGCTTCTGTAGATCTATGAGACTAAGGCACCCATCGTCCCACGAGGACTTTTAGAACTGTTAGGAGTTATAATCCCAACGTACTAGAAAGCCCCAAGTTGGGAAAAGGCTAAATTAATTGTGAAGGAAATATAAAATTTAAACACCTTGGATGGAATCCAAGATCTAATAGCATTCAAGGAGATTGCTCTTTTATTTCCTAGATGTTATCCTTAAATCCTGGTCTTTTCTTCAAACGGGTGTTGGACAGATCTTTTGCAAAATAAATGGAAAACCCACGAGAGCTGGCAATTTTGGGAATTACAGTCTCAATATCTCTTAAAATATTACAGGACCCGTAGCATTCGAACTTGAGAGGAGCCTTATGATCTTCTTACTTCCGTCAACTTTCTTGGTACCCTTTAAACGCTCTACATGGAGCTACCCTTGAAAAGCATCCAGGAATTCCAATTGGTTCATAATGCAACGGTCTGCGTGGTTTTGCACAAAATCAGGTGTGCATCTCTCTTGCAGAAGCAATTCAGCACATGTTCCCTTTAAATCCCTTCATGTTTTTGGACAAGTGATCTGAACTACCATCTCTTCCTGGTTACATCACGCAACCCACCAGGAAGGTAAAGCAGGGAATGTGGCAGGTCCTGTCTCCTAAGGCGGTCCATCTGCCGTAACCCAGAAGAAGGGCCTTCTTCCTGGTGGCTCCCTCCCTTTGGAACATCCACCTCCTAGAGATTACATGCCTCTCACTTTGACACTCGTTCTAAAGACTTGGTTTGGCCAACGGGCTTTGAGAACCCAGAGTGGGATGGGGCCCCTCAAGTGGCTTGCTTGACTAATTGGTGTGATCAGGGGGAGGGGTGGATGGGTTATTGTTTTGATGATTTGTATATTAAGTTTTTATTTTTTTGTAAACCACCAAGAGTCATTGAAAATGAGTGGGAAGCCATCAGGCAGATAGATAGGCAGGCAGGCAGGCAGGCAGGCAGGCAGGTAGGTAGGTAGATGGGGGAGAGAGAAATAGATAGATAGATAGACAGACAGACAGACATAGATACAGTAGATAGATAGATAGATAGATAGATAGATAGATAGATAGATAGATAGATAGATAGATAGATAGATGATAGAGACACAGATCTCTCTCTCTCATCTCTCTCTCTGTATATCTATCTATCTATCTATCTATCTATCTATCTATCTATCTATCTATCTATCTATCTATCTATCTATCTACTATCTATCTATCTATCTATCTATCTATCTATCTATTTATCTTACTGTATCTACCTACCTACCTACCTACCTACCTACCTACCTACCTACCTACCTACCTCTATCTATCTATCTATCTATCTATCTATCTATCTATCTATCTATCTATCTATCTATCTATCATCTACCTACCATCTATCTAATCTATCTATCTATCTATCTATCTATCTATCATCTATCTATCTATCTATCTATCTATCTATCTATCTATCTATCTATCTATCTATCTACTGTATCTATGTCTGTCTGTCTGTCTGTCTATCTATCTATCTATCTATCTATCTATCTATCTTCTATCTATCTATCTATCTATCTATCTATCTATCTATCTATCTATCTTACTTTATCTACCTACCTACCTACCTACCTATTACCTACCTACCTACCTACCTCTATCTATCTATCTATCTATCTATCTATCTATCTATCTATCTATCTATCTATCTATCTATCTATCTATCTATCTATCTATCTATCTATCTATCTATCATCTACCTACCATCTATCTAATCTAATCTATCTGTCTGTCTGTCTGTCTATCTATCTATCTATCTATCTATCTATCTATCTATCTATCTATCTATCTATCTATCTATCTATCTATCTATCTATCTATCTATCTTCTATCTATGGCAGGGGTCGGCAACCTTAAACACTCAAAGAGCCACAAAGGACCTAACTGGAATTCCCACGTTCAATTCTGGAGCCAACCGCAGGACTGGTTTCCCCACCATAAAATCTCCTCCTAGCACGGCATCCTTTTTCCTCTACCTGTCCTAAAGCCCTATCAGTTGTGGAGCTGACTGGAAAATCTGCTCCTTGCCACAGAGTCTCCTCCTGGCGCTCTGGGCTTCCCCCACCTAACTGGAAGTTCCCCTCAAAAATGTGTGCCAACTGACGAGAGGGAGCTGCAGCAGAGGGTTGAAAGAGCCACATGCAGCTCCAGAGGCTCGGCTTGCTGACCCCTGATTTATGGGCAGGCAGACAGACAGACAGATGCAAAGGTTCCTGTTAGTTACAGAAAGTGGAAGGCCTATACTGATATTGACAATATTGCAAATTGCCACGCCCACTGAAAACATCCTATTCTACGGTCTTAACCCAATTCTTTGCATCCTGGCAGTAAATTTGACTGGGGTTGGGGTGGATTGGTTTAAAAACAAACCGACCGACCAATCAATCTTGAGATAATGGAAATGATCAAAGGAAAAGTCGAGGGGAAGAATTGAATGAAACTGTGTTTCCCCTTTTGAAATCTCTCTCTGTTTTGAATAAGCAGACCTGCTAATTGGCTGTGAATAACAAATAGGCTGCATCTGCTTGCTTCTTGATGTATTCATTATCCAATCCAGGATTTTTAGGTGGGAATTCTTTTGCACCAAAAAATTGCAGCGGTTGAGGGAACAAGAAACACTTTTCTGATTTGACTTTCGGGTTGACAAGCTTTGAGAGGAGAGCTAGCATTAAACAAGGTCTCAAGTATTTCAGGAGGTTCACCAACTGTTCACCTCCTTTTCATCCACCCACCCCCTTTTAAAAGGATATTGGATGAGAACATTAGATTAATATTTTTTTGAGTGAAGAGAGATCATTCTTGAAAGCTGTTGTTTATCCGTGATTAACCACTGTAACTCAGGATGAGGCACTTAAAACACAAAGTTCTTGATTTTAGTTCCACCTTAAGCATGAAAACCAGCTGAGTGACTTGAGCCAATCACCAGGAGACTGGGAGTTCTAGTCCCACCTTAGCCATGAAAGCCAACTGGGTGACTTAGGGCCAATCAGAAGGAAACTGAGTTCAAACCCCACCTTAGCCATGAAAGCTGGCAGGGTGACTTTGGGCTGGGAGTTGTAGCCCCACCTTAGCCATGAAAGCCAGCTGGGTGACTTCAGGTCAGTCTCCAGGAGCCTGGGAGTTCTAGTCCCATCTTAGCCATGAAAGCCAATTGGGTGACTTAGGACCAATCACAAGGAAACTGAGTTCAAACCCCACCTTAGCCATGAAAGCTGGCAGGGTGACTTTGGGCTGGGAGTTGTAGCCCCACCTTAACCATGAAAGCCAGCTGGGTGACTTCAGGTCAGTCTCCAGGGGATTGGGAGTTCTAGTCCCACCTTAGCCATGAAAGCTGGCTGGGTGACTAGATGCAGTCACTTTCAACTCAACCCAACCGACCTCACCTGGGTTCTTGTTGTAGGGAAACTGGAAGAAGATGTTGTTTCGGATATGTTCACCACCTTGAGTTATTTATTTAAAAAAACAATATATTTGGATACAAATCATTTATTATTATTATTTAGGAGCAGGCTTTCTATTCCTTTCTTTTTTGGTGCAGCCCTTCTAGGACAAAGTTGGTTTTGTAAAATATTGGTATCCCTTTTTCTTGGCTCTCTCTGTGTACGTGTTTTCATCATTTCTAACGGAGCGCATTTGACCAAACGCTACATTGCTTTGTTCCCTGACGACCCTGGGAGTAAAGCATAATTTTCCGTCATATAGTCAGTCACTTTTTTAATGGGAAAAAAAAACATTTTTTTTCGCTTTTTTAAAAAAATTATTATTATTATTTTAATTTTATCAATTTCATATATACATTCACAATGATATGATCTCATAACTGTTATTGATAATATGTATTTATAACAATTTTTCCCTACTGTTGACAATATACTTGAAGATTTGCTTTTTTAACATCCTATAGATCCATCTTATCTTACAACGGTCTTCTTCTTCCCTCCCTCCCTCTTTCCCTCGTTTCTTCTCTCCTAATCCCCTTCCTTCCCTCCCTCCTTCCCCTTCCCTCCTTCTCTCCTTCCCTCCTTCCTTCCCTCCTTCCTTCCCTCCTTCCTTCCTTCCCTCCTTTCTTTTCTCCTTTTCTCCTTCCTTTCCTCCTTCCTTCCCCCCTTCCTTCTCTCCTACATTCCCTCCTTCCTTCCCTCCTTTCTTCTCTCCTTCTCTCCTTCCTTCCCTCTTTCCATCCCTCCTTCCTTCTCTCCTTCTCTCCTTCCTTCCCTCCTTCCTTCCCTCCTTGCTTCCCTCCCTCCCTCCTTCCTACCCCCCTTTCTTCTCTTTCTTCTCTCCTTCCTTCCTTCCTCCTCTCCTTTCCCTTCTCTCCTTCCCCTTCCTCCCCTTTACCCTTCCCCTCTTCTTCCCATTCCTCCCCTCTTTCCTACTCTTACATTCCCTTCCATTCTTCCTCTGCCTTTCCCTTTCTCCTATTCCTCTCCTTCCTCCGAAAAAAACTCAAACATTTTATTCTCGCCCTTCTTTCGTTTGATAGTTGAATCAGGAAAGCATCCTTCTTGCTGACATTTCTGCGGCGATGGCGTCAACATTTCCATGTTGCCTGATACATTCCTAATTGGCTGTCATCTCAGCGCCCTGTTGTCTTTGCGCCTTTTTAACCGTTAAAAATTCCTTTCAGCCCCCGAAATCAGTTTTCATAGGTGGCTGGTGATTAGCCCTCTTTAAACCTTTCCAAGTGGTTCGATATTTGCATACAAAGGTAGGAAAAAGAAAGCGATGGAATCAAACACCATTTCTGTAATCAGGTGTGTGAGCTGTGAGCTGTGACTAGCTTGGAGGTTGGATACCCATCCACATCTGCTAATTAACATGGCACACACACTCTCCTTAAAGATTGCACACTATGTAGGCGCGTGTGTGTGTAAGGGAAGCTTGAATCATAAAGGCAGGGTGAAATTTTCTTTGAATCTGCTGCCTTGGCCCTTGTTTAAGTAGATAATTGAGGCTGTATCAATTGAGCCTGGAAATGGCTCGTATAAGTTACGATGGTTGACATTTGACCACATGTCCAGACTTCATCTTTTCTATGAGGGTTGTTAAGTTATTAAATGGACATTGCAGTCATTAAGTGAACCCATTGTTAACTACGGGCAGGTTTTGCCAGAAATTGGAAGTAAATGCCAAAACTGCCATCAATTGCAGTCACATGACTACAGGGCACTGCAAATGGTCATAAATGCAGGCCAGTTGTTAAGCTCTCAAAATGAGGTCATGAAATTGTGGATACTTGGTGCTCTCTGAGCTTGGCTGTTTTCTTGCAAGCATTTCATTACCCAAACTAGTAACATTTATCTATCTACATGTCTGTCTGTCTGTCTGTCTGTCTATCTATCTATCTATCGTCTATCTACATGTCTACCTACCTACCTACTATCTATCTACATGTCTGTCTGTCTGTCTGTCTGTCTGTCTATCTATCTATCTATCTATCTATCTATCTATCTATCTATCTATCTATCTATCATTTATCTACATGTCTACCTACCTACCTACCTCTATCTATCTATCTATCTATCTATCTATCTATCTATCTATCTATCTATCTATCTATCTATCTATCTATCATCTATCTATCTATCTATCGTCTATCTACATGCCTGCCTACCTACCTACCTACCTACCTACCTATCATCTATCTACATGTCTGTCTGTCTATCTATCTATCTATCTATCTATCTATCTATCTATCTATCTATCTATCTATCTATCATCTATCTATCTATCTATCTTCCTTTCTTTCTTTTTTTCTTTCTATCTATCGTCTATCTACATGTCTACCTACCTACCTACATACCTACCTATCGTCTATCTACATGTCTGTCTGTCTGTCTGTCTGTCTGCCTGCCTGCCTGCCTACTTACCTGCCTGCCTACCTACCTACCTACCTACCTACCTACCTACCTATCTATCTATCTATCTACCTATCTACCTATCATCTATCTACATGTCTATATCTATCTATCTATCTATCTATCTATCTATCTATCTATCTATCTATCTATCTATCTATCTATCTATCTATCTGGTATGTTAATTAGCTAGTTAGATAGTTAGATAGTTTGTCAAACTTGTACAAGATAACAGGTATAAGTACAGACATGAACTTGAACAAAGGAAATGAGTACAAGTAAATGGGAAGAATAGGACAGGGAGGGAAGGCACGCTGGTGCGCTTATGCACGCCCCTTTTATGGGCCTATTAGGAAAGGGGTGAAGTCCACGGTAGACAGTTGAAGGTGGAAGCTGTGGGGGTTTAAGAATGTAACAAAGGAGTGAATGGAGCATCGAGTTTGGAGTGGTTTATCTTGAGTTTGTTTCTTACTGTTTGCCCATGTGTTATTGAGGTTGAAGCTGAAGTAGTCGTTGACAGGTAGGACATTGTAGCAGATGATTTTGTGTGTTACTCTTAGGTCAGACTGTAGGTGGCGTAGTTCCAGGTTCTCTAAGCCCAAGGTTTTGAGCCTGGTAGCATAAGGGATTCTATTGTGAGCAATAGTTATTTCCTTACAGCGGCGCAAAACTCTAGCCAAGCCTTTTTAAAACTCAGCCTCTCTTAAGGATGGAGAGTCAAGATTGATCATGTCATTAACAAAGGAATGTTCTTGCAGTCTGGTGATTAGCTTCCTTCCCATCAGTCCTACATAGTTAGGGGGACACGTACATCCTGGGACATGTACATGCACCTTCATTCGTGTTGTATCTGACGTTGGAACTTCAAAGCCATGTCCTAAGTAGCTTTTCGGAGGGATCCGTCATAATTCTGAATGGTCACTAAACACGCCATCATAAGTCAAGGACTACCTGTGCACCCTATTTGGAAAGGAAGGCCCAGCGTACAACTTTTAATTTCCACGAGGGCGGTTCTCTTCGGGTGACTGCAAAGAACGCCAAGGAAAAGCCACTGCCTTGGGTTTTTCATCAACCATATGGTCCAAACCCTCCGGGGATTAGAGCACTTCACAATATAGCAGAGAAGAATGCGTGCTTCAGCATTTTCCTATGTAAATCAATCTGAGATTACACAAACATCACAAAAAGGCTTGTCCTGGAGGGGAAGAACCCTTATGTCCTTGATGTGCTGAGTTTTTACAGGCAGGCAGTTTTTGCCCGGGATGTACGTTCCCTTGTTCCACCCAAGCAAGATCAGGAAGCCTTGGGGGAGAACTTCACTTTCTGCCAAATTAAAGCAAATTTGTGAAATCGGTAGCTGGATCTCCATATCGAGCAGAGGTGTCAAACTCAAGGCCCGTGGGCCGGACCCAGCCTGCAGGGTGCTTGCCATATTTTTTGGAGTATAAGACACACTTTTCTCCTCCTCTAAAAGAGGGTGAAAATTTGGATGTGTCTTATACACCGAATGTAGGCCAAAACCGCGAGGCACGGAGGCAGCGATGGTCTGCCTCGAACAGCTGATTGGGGGTGTTCCAGGAGGCCAATCAGCTGCTCCTGCTGAATCAGGCTGCAATAATATGCTGAAGCTGACCTGGCTTTAGCAAGCCTATTTGCAGCAAGGATGTGTCAGAATTTGCAGCAGCAATTACATTCAGAAAGCACATATGAGTAACTGATTCCGCAGGATTCAGTAACTTCTCTTTAGATATAATATAACACATTAAGTAAACAATACCAAAAGCAGGTTTTCCAAAGTGGTAGTTCAGCAGAGAAGTTTCACTTTCAGTTTTAGTT
Source organism: Thamnophis sirtalis (assembly GCF_051295495.1). Classification (NCBI taxonomy): domain Eukaryota; kingdom Metazoa; phylum Chordata; class Lepidosauria; order Squamata; family Natricidae; genus Thamnophis; species Thamnophis sirtalis. The sequence continues at coordinate 42,470,193 of NW_028261394.1, read as the reverse complement.
TCAGATATCAGCACAGCAGGCAGCTTTAGTACAGAACAAGCCACGCCCAGGATCCTTGCTGTCTCCTTCCTTGTTGCTCACACAGCAAATACAGTTTGTTTCTAAACAGCCCTCAACTCTCTCACACACTGACAGGACGCTAGCCAGATGAATACCATGGATGAGGGTAGGCAGAGGCAGAATGTTTCTTTTCTTATTTTCCTCCCCAAAAACTAAAGGTGCGTCTTATACTCCAGTGCGTCTTCTAGTCTGAAACATACGGTAGATCTGGCCTGCAGGGCTGCTCTGGAAACAGCGAATGACTGGCCTGCAGGGCCCCTGCCAGTGAAAATGAAGCTCGGGAAGGCCGCACATGGCCTTCCCCAGCTCCATTTTTGCTGGCTGAGGGTTGCAGGAGGCCATCGCAGCCGAAATGGAGGTCAGGAATTCATTTTCGCTGGCAAAGAACTCAGGCCATCCCAGGTGCCCCCCTGACACCAGTGATGTCAAGCTGGCCATGCCCACCCACCCCCAAGGCCAAACACAACCCTGTTGCGGCCCTCGATGAAATCGAGTTTGACGCTCCTGATACCGAGTAAATGCCACAATGTGTTTTTTCCTCTGCTTTTAGTGGAACACATTGTATGGAGCCTTTTTAAAACTCAGCCATTTTTAAGGAGGGAGAGTCAAGATTTATCATGTCATTAACAACCTTTCTTTTATTAAATCGTTACATTTAAGCAAGAGGAAGCGGCAAACAAAAAAATATATATTCGGATGCTAGTTATGGAGCCAAATTTATATTGTAGTTTTAAATCTCTTGGTGTCAATTTAGTGTATTGTCTTTAATTAAAGGTCAACGGAAATTGAACTGCAAGCCTCAGGGAGGCTTTAAACTGGCCTATGAAACTCCAAGGCTGCCCATTAGGAAGGGTCTTTTGCAGAAGGTTTTATTCGATTGCCACCGAAGCCGTTAAGTTGCAAGTTAGACATCTCATGTTACTTCCGATTTAGAACAAGGACGATCAACATTCTGGGGCTTCCTTGCCTTTTAGTTCTTCTTGGTGATTCCCCCACCCCCCCACCCCCATTCCAGCAGAGAGCATTTGTTTGGATCGGAGTATGCAAAGTTAGTCTTGTTATTAGGGATTTTGTTGGGGGTTATTGCCTTCCAATTTGATGGCATAAAGGTTGATCCAAGGATTGGGGAAAACGGAACTCGTGGTTATCTAAATCGACGTTACAGGGCTGGAAATGTGGAACGCATTGTTGGGAAGGGGTCAATGTTTTGAAACACTTTGAAAGATCCAGTGCAAATGTGATCAATCTTCCTTCTTTCCTTCCTTCCTCCCTCCCTCCCTTCTTTCCCCCTCTCTCCCTACGTCTATTAACTCTCTATCTCCTCTCTCCATCTCTCTATCTTCCTTCCATCTCTATCCCCTCCCCCTCTCTATCCCCTCCTTCTCTCCATCTCCCTTACTTTTCCTCTCCCTCCCTCCCCACTTACCTATCTCTATCCACTTTCCTTCCTTCCTTCCTTTTTTCCTTTTCCTTCTCCCTTCCTTCCTCCCTCCCTCTCTCCCTTCCTATATCTATTCACTCTCTATCTCTCTACCTTCATTCCATCTCTATCTCCTCCCTCTCTCTATCCCCTCCTTCTCTCCACTTCCCTCCCTTCTTACCTACCCCATCCACTTTCCTTCCTTCCTTTTCTCATCTTCCTTCTCCCTTTGTCTCCTCCCTCCTTCCTTCCTTCTTCACTCCTCCCTCCATCTCTTTATCTTCTACCCATCTCTATCCCTCCCTCTATCTCCTCCTTCTCTCCACCTTCCTTCTCTCCCTTCCTTCTTACTTACTTACCTACCTCTACCACTTTCCTTCCTTCCTTCCTTTTTTCCTTCTCCCTGTCTCTCCCTCTCTTCCTTCCTATATCTATTCACTCTCTATCTCTCTACCTTCATTCCATCTCTATCTCCTCCCTCTCTCTATCCCTTCCTTCTCTCCACTTCTCTCCCTTCCTACCTTCTTACCTACCCCATCAACTTTCCTTCCTTCCTTTTCTCATCTTCCTTCTCCCTTTGTCTCCTCCCTCCTTCCTTCCTTCTTCACTCCTCCCTCCATCTCTTTATCTGCTACCCATCTCTATCCCTCCCTCCCTCCCTCTATCTCCTCCTCTCCACCTTCCTTCTCTCCCTTCCTACTTACTTACTTACCTACCTACCTCTATCCACTTTCCTTCCTTCCTTCCTTTCTTTTCTCATCTTCCTTCTCCCTTTGCCTCTCCCCTTCCTTCCTTCCTTCCTTCCTTCCTTCCTTCCTTCCTTCCTTCCCTCCCTCCCTCCCTCCCTCCCTCTATTCAACTTCATCCATTTCTGTGTCTCCCTTCCTTCCATCTCTCTATCCACTTTCCTCCCTCCCTCACTCTGAACAGTGAGGGCACGGGCTTTCCTTTCCGTGGCCAGGATGGATCAAGGCAGAGGGCAAGGGAATACGTGATGCTCTTTTTCACGGGCCTCCTTCTAACCCCATGGCATCCCGCCTACCTTCTCTGCACATGGCAGGACTTGGTTGCAAATTCATCCATGAAGACTCCTTGCCACGTGGGGAGGAGTTGAGCTTCTCTGCCTCCTGTCTCTTATAGGTGCAGTTCCTGTTCCCCATGGTGAGGTCTTCCACTCTTTTCCAACCCCCATCTTACTGGAGAGGAGGATTAGCAAAAATGCTATTACAGGTAGGAAACACAGAATGTGATTCGCATGTGAAAGCAACCCTCCCACCTCTTTTTCCCCCCCTCCCACTGCCTTTCAAACTTCTCAGAGTGGTAGGCAGCATGCTTTTGAAGACTGGGCTCCCATGTTTTGAATTAAACTGTGGTTGAATTGGTTGGGATGCAGTGGCTCAGTGGCTAAGAAGCTGAGCTTGTCAATCAGAACGGTTGGCAGTTCGGCGGTTCAAATCCCTAGCGCCGCGTAATGGAGTGAGCTCCCGCTACTTGCCCCAGCTTCTGCCAACCTAGCAGTTTGAAAGCAGATAAAAATGCAAGTAGAAAAATTAGGAACCACCTTTGGTGGGAAGGTAACAGTGTAACAGGTAAACAGCCTTATGGTTGAATTAATCCTGGCTTGTTGGATAAGCCACAGTTGGCTGGATTCTCACAATGCAGAGTTAGGCATATAGTCTACCTTGGAATTTCTCTTCTTGCCTTGAGGGATCCTGGTCTGGGGACTGGGGAAGATCTGACAGTGTCAATGGGAGATGATTTAAGAAGTTTCCCAGTAATATTTCATCCTGGTGTTAAGCTAGAATTAGAAGTTGAAACAGTTATTCAACTGGAGCTTGGTATAAGTTGGCATATAAGTTTCAGTTCTGGTTTCCTTAAAGGCAGATTTGAAAAAAAAGACTTGTAAATCTTTCCCATGGCAGTTAAGTTTTTCCCATGCCAACTAAGTCTTTCCCATACCAGCTAACTCTTTCCCATGCTAGCTAAGTCTTCCATCATTCCTATTGTCCAGTGATAGGATTCAAATAAACAATCAGTTCTCTGCCCTAATGACAAGCTGGGTAGACGTGGCTCAGTGGTCATGTGACTGGGTGGGCATGACCAACTCAACGTCACTCTGGTCAATGGGCACTTCGCCTTACCTGTTACAATGTACTAAGGGTTAACTGGAAAGGCAGTTTCTGTAAGCAGGGCAATAAAGATTAAGCTAGAAACAACACCAGAATGTTTCCTTCCTGCCTTCCTTACAGGATTAGCCCTGTAAAGTGGGAAAAAACAAAATGAGATTTCTTCCAACAACCAGTTCTCCGAACTGCTTAGAAAGTTAACAACTGGTTCTCCTGAATAGGTGCGAACTGGCTGAATCCCACCACTGCTATTGCCCAACATTATGTCCCCTCAACCTGGCTTCCCAGGCTCACCTATCCACCCAGGACCTTCAAATGGTTTTGGGTTAAGATACCCCCTTGGCCTTCCGAAGATGTATTTCCCCAAAGTGGGCAAAATCAGGACAAAAAAACGGAATTGGATTGAACTGAAATGTAAGCTTAATTAAAATGAAATGAAATTACTTAACACTGAAAGAATATGATTAGAACCACCCATTTATTAATTTCCCCCCTTCGGTTATATTAAAAGTTACAAATTCAGCAGCAACTGTGGGAACAGCGCTTGGACGGCAATCTAACTGGATGGCAGCGTTTGAGAGGACTTTCTCTAGCTGAGAAAGCTAAGCAGGGGCTGGTTAGTCCCTCGCAGGGGCTGCGAGGTGGCGCAGTGGTTAAATGCAGCACTGCAGGCTACTTCAGCTGACTGCAGTTCTGCAGTTCGGCTGTTCAAATCTCACTGGCTCAGGGTTGACTCAGCCTTCCATCCTTCCGAGGTGGGTAAAATGAGGACCTGGATTATTGGGGGCAATAATGCTGACTCTGTAAAACCGCTTAGAGAGGGCTGAAAGCCCTATGAAGCGGTATATAACTGCTATTGCTATTGCTATTGCTAATTATCCCACAGGACCTTTGGGGACACATCCATGTCTCCATGGGGTTGTAGTTTGTGCACCCTCTAAACCAGGGGTGTCAAACTCAAGGCTGAGTCTGAATCCAGCCCATGGGGTGCTTTGATCTCGCCTGCGGGGCCGCCTTGGAAACAGCAAAGGACCAGCCCGTGGTGCCTCTTCCAGCAAAAACGGAGCTTGGGAGGGCCGTACGTGGCCTCGCCAAGCTCTGTTTTTGCTGGCAGAGAGATGCAGGAGGCCATCCCAGCTGAAGATGGAGATCAGGAGGGCTGCGCGCAACCCCCTCTGAACTCCGATTTTGCTGGTAGACGGATGCAGGAGGCCATCCAAGCTGAAAATGGAGCTCAGGAGGGCCGGGCACAACCCCCCTGAACTCCGTTTTTGCTGGCAGAGAGATGCAGGAGGCCATCCAAGCTGAAAACAGAGCTCAGGAGGGCCGCACGCAACCCCCCTGAACTCCATTTTTGCTGGTAGAGGGATGCAGGAGGCCGTCCCAGCTGAAGATGGAGATCAGGAGGGCCGCGCGCAACCCCCCTGAACTCCATTTTTGCTGGTAGAAGGATGCAGAAGGCCATCCCAGCTGAAAACGGAGCTCAGGAGGGCTGCGCACAACCCCCCTGAACTCCGATTTTGCTGGTAGAGGGATGCAGGAGGCCATTCCAGCTGAAAACGGAGCTCAGGGGGCTCGCGCACAACCTCCCTGAACTCCGATTTTGCTGGTAGAGGGATGCAGGAGGCCGTTCCAGCCAAAAATGTAACTCGGGACCCTGTTTTCGCTGGTAGAGCACTTAGGCCACCACAGGCACCTCCGATATGAGTGACGTCAAGCCGGCATGCCCCCCCCCTGTTACCCCTCCCCACAGTCAAACACAACCCTCATGCAACCCTCAATGAAATCAAGTTTGACACCCCTGCTCTAACCCTTTCAGAGATGGGAATTCTCTTGTTCTTTGTTAATGCAGATTGTTGCCCTTTTAATATCCCCTCCATGCTCTCCTGCCAGATTCTTCCCCAAACTTACAATGCATTTTTAAGTGCTCAGCATTGTTCAACAATCTTATCCCCTCCTTTAAAAAAAGAAAGTGAACGTTCCTCTAAATGAAGGAATCAAGATCCCGTAAAGTGTTAATACCACTTTATAATGCCTTGGTAAGGCCACACTTGGAATACTGTGTCCAGTTTTGGCCGCCACAATGTAGAAAAGATGTGGAGACTCTAGAAAGAGTGCAGAGAAGAGCAATGATTAGGGGACCGAAGGCTAAAACATATGAAGAACGGTTGCAGGAATTGGGTATGTCTAGTTTGATGAAAAGAAGGACTAGGGGAGACATGCTAGCAGTCTTCCAATATCTCAGGGGTTGCCACAAAGAAGAGGGAGTCAAGCTATTCTCCAAAGCACCTAAGGGCAGGACAAGAAGCAATGGATGGAAACTAATCAAGGAGAGAAGCAAGCTGGAACCAAGGTGGGATTTCCTGACAGTGAGAACAATTCATCAGAGGAACAATTTGCCTCCAGAAGTTGTGGAGGCTCCATAACTGGAGGTGTTAAAGAAGAGATTGGACAACAATTTGTCCGGAATGGCATAGGGTTTCCTGCCTGAGCAGGGGGTTGGGCTAGATGACCTCCCTGCTCCCTTCCAACTCAGTTATTCTCTATTCTGTATTCCCCTCCACGCCTCTCTGATTATTAATGCATTTCTTAAAAGCCGCTAATTACTCATATACCCAATAGTAAGAAATGTTTAAAATATACAGCCCAGCAGTTAAATATGTTAATAGGGAGTTATTAAAGTGAAGTGTGGATTCTTGACATGAGTCTTAATAGTTCCTTTAAATCTGTTTTGATTTATTGAGCCAAAGAGGGAGGCATTAATATCACTTGTCACTGTCTGAAACGCTTGCAGATTTTCCAGGTTTCATTTCATCGTCCACTCGGAGCTCTTAGTCCCCGATTGGTGCACTTCAGGGTGCTGGTTTCGGACTTCTGGCCAGAAATCTTAATGATGCTACAGGTAGTCCTTGACTTATAACCATTTGCTTAGTTCAAAGTTACAACGGCACTGAACCAAGTGGCTTCTTCTGACCATTTCCCACACTTACGACCATTGCAGCATCCCCGTGGTCACGGGATTTAAATTCAGATGCTGGACATCCGCCTCATATTTACGACGGTCACAGTATCTCGGGGTCAAGCGATCCCCTTTTGCGGGATGGGGTTAAGTCAGATTCACTTAACAGCCACGTCACTCATTTAACAACCACAGAGATTCACTTAAACAAACATGGCAAGAGAAGTCGTAAAGCGGGGCAATCCTCCCTTAACTAACATCTCACTTAGCAACCAAAATCCTGGGCTCATCGTTGGTTATAAGTCAAAGACCAGCTTATCTTTGTCCATTTTTTTTAATATTGAAAAAAAGTCCAGCTTTTTACGCACCTGACGATAACCCGAATCTGGGAAAAATGCTAAGCATCAACCAGCAATTCGAAGCAAATACAAATAGTCCTTGACTTATACACATTCATGTAGTGACCGTTCAGAGTTACAACGGCACTGAAAACAAGTGACTTGGAAGCGTTTTTCACACTTATAACCACTGCGGCATTCCTGTGGCCATGTGATCGACATTCTGGCAAGTGGCATCACTTTCGTTTTTAAGAGTTGCACTGTCCCAGGCAGGGCTGGGCTTCAAAAAAATTAGCAAGGGGTTCTCTGCCTGGTTTGCTGGGTGGGTGTGGCCATAATGGGTGTGGCCTTGTCAGCTTCCTGCATCACGGCGAAGGGGGGGGTATTTTGCTGTATCTAGGCTCCAGAGGGTTTCCTCGAGTCTCCGGGAGAGCTAAAACAGGTTCCGGAGGCCCCCTGGAGGCCAGAAATGTGCCTGTTTCCGGTCTCCTTGAACTTCCGGTAGGCCTGTTTTTCACCCTCCCTGAGCTTACCTGCATCCAAAACAGGCTGCATGGGGACTCCTGGGAGGGGCAGGGTGGGCGAGGCCAGCCAGGAGTGGAATTTGGGTGTTCTCTGAATTGCATGGAATCTTAGCTAGAGGTTCTCCTGAACCCCTGCAAACTCCCAGCTGCCAACCTCTGGTCCCAGGGTCATTTTGCAACCTTCCCACAATCCCAGAGGTGCTTTTTCAAAATGCAACTGGTCTTTCTTGGTGTTTCCCCCCCCCCCTTGAAAATGCTTCAAGGAAAGACGAAGGAGGTCATGGCACCTTTGGGATATCCATGACGTGGATGGTTGAAAATGTCCATCAACATCCATGGGCGAGTCAGATTCACTGAACAACCATGTCACTCGTGTAATAACTGCGGCAGTTCGCTTAACGACGGTGGCGAGAAAGATCTTGAAATGGGGGCAAAACTTACTGCTGTCTTGCTTAGCAGTGGAAACGTTGTTGTGGTCCTCAGTCAAAGACTTCAACCTTGTCCCATCTATAAATCCAAACCTCCAATGAGAGTAGGAACTTCATTCCTTTGGAACAGACTTTGGAATTTAAATATTTCATACTGGAAAAACCTCACTGGGTGCCCTTTGCTAGTAACCATACCATACAGAATAACAGGGTTGGAAGTTACCTTGTAGGTCATCTAGTCCAACCCCATGCCCAAGCAGGAGACCCTACACCATTTCTGACAAATGGCAGTCCAGTCTCTTCTTGAAAGCTTCCACTGATGAAGCTCCCACAACTTCTGAAGGCAACTTCTGTTCCATGGGTTGATTGTTTTCACTGTCAGAAAGTTCCTCATTTCCAGGTTGAATCTCTCCTTGGTCAGTTTCCATCTGTTATTCCTTGTCTGATCTTCGGGTGCTTTGGAAAATAGCTTGACCCCCTTCCTCTCTGTGGTAGCCCCTCAAATTTTGGAAGACTGCTATCATGTCTCCCCTGGTCCTTCTCTTCACTAGACTAGCCATGCCCAGTTCCTGCAACCATTCAACATATGTTTTAGCCTCAGGTCCCCTAATCATCCTGGTTTTGTTACATTGGTTGGTTCTTCTCCCTGTTGGAAAATGTCTCCTTATCTCTAGGTTGAAGTCCTAGTCATGCAGAAGAAACTTTCCCATTTTCAAAGTTTAGAGCACACAAGTTGGTTGAGTGACCTTTGGTAGCAAAACACCAGCATTCTCTGCTAGTTGACTCCCTCCTCTTCGTCCATTTCCAATTCTCTCCTTTAGATGAGATCCCAATAAAATAATTGCCTCCAGGTTCTTTGGCCCAAGAGGAGCCGAAAGCATTTGTGGAAGTTTTATTTTCTTATAAAATAAAGAGGCCTGTTGTTCTTGACCGTTTCTTTTTTTAATATTTTTTTTGTGTGCAAACGCTTGGAATTGTCGTTTTATTTTCTCTGGGGTCATGTAATCTCCAGGCATGTCCAAATGCAGGGGTGGAGATCTGCTTTTTCAGAGCTTTGTTCCTTTGGGGATAATATGTAGACAGGACGAAAGCCAAAAGAAGTTATGGAACTCCCACCCACCCACCCCCCACCTCTGGCTCTGTCTCGTTCGGTCATTTTTTTCCCCCTTCTCCTTCTTTCTTTCTTCCCTCCCTTCTCTTCCTCCTCCTCCTCCTCTTTCCCCTGAGACCGCTTCAGGAACGCTCTTGTCAGAAGTCCAGGCTGATAGTTAGCAAAACAGCATTCGAAATTAAAGTGCGAGACGAAAGGCCCTTTTGATCGAGCTTTGAAATAGGTTAACAACATTAAATCTTCCCATCGGTTGCTTACTTTTTCTAAAGAAAACATCCACCTGGTTGGAAGGGAAAAATATACCTTTGGGCACCTTTGCTGCCTTTTAAGCCTGGGAAAAGCCTGAGGGTAGAATCTTTATTTCAGCATCCTCTTCGTGCTGCAGTGTATGTCACTGTTATTCTTATTCCCTCCACCCTCCTTCCTTGAAGTCAGTAAGTTGAGCAAACAGGAAAACATGGCACTCCTTCCAATCCACAAACCCCGAATCATTCCTGGGACGATGTTTTAATGGAGTTCTTTTACAGTCTGTAATAAAAATATACTTATCCTTTGGCCATGTTGAATATCCAACACAACGCCTGCTTTTATATTTATAAATGTGAAACAATACCAAAAGAGGAAGAAATCATTCGAAAAATAATGGACTGTGCCGAAATGAGTAAATTGACATTTGAAATTAGAGAGCAAGAGGATGAACAATTTTATAAGATATGGGACTTGTTTTATCAATGGCTAAGGGAAAAAAAACAAAATTTTGGAAATGAAAAATGATACACTTATGTCTTAATTGGAAAAAGTAAATGATGATATAATTATGATGTGAAATAATTCAACAATGATATAAGGAAGTACTAATATAAGGTCTGGTGATATAATGTATAAGGTTAAGAACTTATTATAATGATATCTCGCTGCTGATAAGGCAATTCTAATAGGGGAACAAATGAAAACTGGTATATATAGGCAGCGATGCCTTGTTGAACAATGAAGGAATAAGATCTCTGTTTGAAGGTATGAAATGCAAGATTAACAATGAATAGAAGTATATTCTCTGGGGGAAAAATATACTTATCCTTTGGCCATGTTGAATATCCAACACAATGCCTGCTTTTATATTTATAAACGTTTGGGTATTTAATTGGCAGGGAGCACAGTGGCTCATTAGTTAAAGACACTGAGCTTGTCAGTTGGAAAGCTGGCCGTCCAGGTTCAGAACCTGAACACTTCGCAACAGGGCGAGCTCCCGTTCCTTGCTCCAGCTCCTGCCCATCTAGCAGTTTGAAAGCATGCAAATCAGTGGTGGGATTCACTTGCCTTCGCTACTGCTTTGCAAATGTGTGCGGGCTCACAGGCGCAGAAGGCCACCCATTACGTCGGGGGTGGGGTGGGTGGAGCCTCCAGCCGCCGCCGCTACTGGTTCACCCGAAGCTGTAAGAACCAGCAGAATACCATCACTGTTGCAAATGCAAATAGATAAATAGGTACCATCTCAGTGGGAAGGGAACAGCCTTCTGTGTGTCTTTGCTATATAGCCATGCTGGCTACGTGACCACGGAAATTGTCTTCGGACAGTGCTGGCTCTCTTGGTTAAGAAATGGAGATGAACTTCATGCCCTAGAGCCAGACAGGACTGATAGGGAAACTTTTACCTTTATTGAATTAGCACTAGCACTTAGACTTCTATGCCGTTTCGTAGTACTTTACAGCCCTCTCTAAGCAGTTTGCAGAGTCAGCCTATTGTCCCCAACAATCTAAGCCCTCATTTTACCGACTTCAGAAGGATGGAAGGCTGAGTCAAGGATTGAACTGCTGGCAGTGGGCAGAGTTAGCCTGCAATGGCTGACTCTTAAGACAGGAGACCTTATCCCATCCCGATCAAAGGGTGGTCCAGTCTATTTCTGAAAAATCTTTGTTGTTCTTCTCTGAGCCTTTTCTAGAGTCTCATCATCCTTTTCGTATTGATGTGTGACTGTGTGCTAAATGGCTTCCAGTTGTGGGATTCAGACGGTTTGCACCGGTTCAAGCAAACCAGTGGTTAAATTTCCCACCCCACCCCGCTATCAAAGTGGATCCTGGGCGCTGGGTTGCAATGGAGAAATGGGCAATGGATGGGCCAGTGTGAGGGAAGGAGAAGGCCGATTTCCCTGTTTCTTCTCCCTGCTCCTCCTGCAGTAGAGCCGAGGTGGCGCAGTGGTTAAATGCAGCACTGCAGGCTACTTCAGCTGACTGCAGTTCAGCAGTTCGGCTGTTCAAATCTCACCAGGCTCAAGGTTGATTCAGCCTTCCATCCTTCCAAGGTGGGTAAAATGAGGACCCGGATTGTTGTTGGGAGCAATATGCTGACTCTGTAAACCGCTTAGAGAGGGCTGAAGGCCCTATGAAGCGGTATATAAGTCTAACTATTGTTATTGTTATTGCTATTGCTCCCCTCGTGCCAGCCCTTCCGTTGTCCATTTCTCCATTGGCGTAATTTAATAAACCAGTTTGCCCAGGGTCCAGTTGGCTGTTGCAGGAGGACCATCCCACATGAGTGGTTGATCTGGAGGACAAGGATGGGCCATGCCTGCCACGGCAGCCAGCCTGATCCTGGACGAACCAGTTGTTAAATTATTTGAATCCCACCACTGGTGACTTCCAAGTAAAACCCATGGTTTCCACGATGGCTGCATCCTGAGTAGCTCTGAACTTCCCGGATGGAGAGGACGCCAAGAAGGTTAATTGTTTTCCTTTTGTTAGGACAGACTGCCATGTCTACTCACTTTGCTAATTGCAAGGAGAAGACCCGTAGCCAGAGTTGGCTCCCAGTAGTTGCATTCATTTCTCTCCCCCTCCCTCCATGTCTGGACCGTGCTCAGAATTCATTCATGGCTTGTTTTTCCTGCGCGAAGGAGATTTTATTTCAGTTCCTGTTTTCAATATTACTTAGCCGCTGGCTTCACTGCCAAACTGGCAAAGGCTTGAAGGTTTGACTTCCTGTACAGATGATGTAAAAGTGTCTGTGCAAAAAAAACTGTCTTCCAGCCATTGGGAGATAAAAGCCAGCACACTGGGGAATACAAAGAGAGAGGCAAATTATATTTATAATATTAAAGTTGAGTGCATTTGCGGTTTTGCCGTCCTCTAGGGTTTTTCATAAGTAGAAAAACATGAATTAGCATTTTCCATTTCCATATATTGACTGGAAACATAACCTCCTCTCAATTAAGACCTATAGCTTTTGGGATGCATGCAACAATTTAATGAAATATTTACAGCGAGATTTGCATTTTACATAGCACTACCTTTTTTGGGGGGAGGAAGAAGATTGGAAGAAAGAAAAAAGTGTTTTGTGTGCAGGAGGAGAGGGGAGGAGGACTAAATCACTTAAAATTGTCCTCTGTTGATTGTGGTCACTAGTAACTCTCTTTGGACTGATATTCCCCCTTCCTCTTTTCTTTTTTCTTTTTGCTCAGCCATGTTATTTTTCAACATCATCCTTAAAGGCCAGTATTCCTTATGGAAGGCTGCTCATTTCCCTTCTGCAACTCGTAGGGGGGGAAAAATCTATTTGCAACTCTGTGTTGGGTGGGGGGGTGAAAAACATAAGTGAAACATTTCTCTTTCTCGACCCCTCCTCTCTCTCTCTCTCCCTCTCCCTTGAATGTAAATGCGTGTTGTAAAGAACATAGCTATTTCCTGGATAATTTGCAGTTGTATATTTTATGTTAATTTCACCGAAAATATTGCACCCCTGCCAGGTTTAGTAGAGGCTCACTGTGATATGAATAATTTCTAGCAAATCATTTTTTTTTCCTCATTTAAGATTTGGCACCTTTTAAAGGTTTTAATAATAGCAACAAGGAAGAAGATTTAGAACAAGCAAAAAACGGTGGAGAGAGAGGGAGACAGAGAGAGAGAGAGAGAGGGAGAGAGGCATGTTGCGAATGAATGTAAACTAGGAAAAATAATTACATGGCAAACATTTTTCTACAGATGCCTTTTTTTTTTGCTCCTTCCTTGTAATGTAATATCTATTTACTAAACTGTTTATTTTGGGCCCTCGGTTTACCATAAAATATTTATATTTGCTTTGCTGCAATAAAAAATATTGACAAAATACCACTGAGATTTTAAGAACAATTGGTGTTTCATTTCCTAGACAGCAGAAGCAGTGAATAGACTGGGTGTGTAATGTGCCACAACCTCCCCATCACCTTGCAATATTTTAGGCAGATGAAACATTTCTATAATACCGTGTTTCCTTGAAACTAAGACGGTCTTATTTTCTTTTGACCCCCAAAATAAACACTTGGCCTTATTTTTGGGGAGGTCTTATCTTATTATTTTTGAGGTGTAGGAGGTGGCGAGTGTGGTCACCTCATGGCTGCTGCTGTGTTGCAATATTTTGGGGGAGGGCTTATTTTCAGGGAAGGCTTATTTTCAGGGGAGGGCTTATTTTAGTGCAAAAGCCCCTTTGGGCTTATTATTGAAGAACTGGCTCGCCCGTCAGGCCTGGGGATAAGAATCGCTACCCCGCCCGAATGATGAATGGATGTTGCTTACTATTTTATTATATGTTGTTGTCTTAATGTTGTATTCCCCTCTCCCTGGTTTTCTGTGAGCCGCCCTGAGTCCCCTCAGGGAAAAGGGCGGCCTACAAATGCTAATAAACCTAAACCTAAACCTATCCGGGGAGATCTTATTTTGGGGGAAACAGAGTATCATGGGCCTGTGTCTCTGCCCTGAACTGGGGGAATTTAAATTATGATATTTCTTCTTCTATTAAATCACCTTCATTTGACAAAGAATCAGGCTTGCTACAGAGCATAGTTGGGGGGGGGCTTCTATGGGGGATGGGGAAATGTTTATGTGAACCCACGTAAGTTTCCCTATTCTTTTTTTTTTAATTGAAAATTTTAGAAAAAAAAACTTTTACAAATGTTTACCTCCCCCCCTGCCCTCCCCACCCGAACCCCCCCAACCTTCCCCCCCCACAACTTCCCAGAACTAATACAGGGTATAAATCTTTAACAAAGATGTTCTAAAATAAACTTAAAGAAAGTTAATCTTTCATTTGAGCTTTAACTCTTCTTTGCTAGGCTAACTTTAAACAGATTATATCGTTCCTTGTTTCTTCAGTCATAAACTATCTGGAATTTCCTAGTCCCATATTTATTTTGAGTATAGTCAACCCATCTTCTCCACTCCAGTTTATATCTCTCGTTTGAGTGATCCTTGAGATATGCTGATATTTTAGCCATCTCTGCTAGGTTTGTTACTTTCAATGTCCATTCTTGAATAGTAGGCAAATCTTCCTTCTTCCAGTATTGCGCCACCAACAGTCTTGCTGCCGTTATTAAATGCAAAATCAAGTTAGTCTCTATAACTGTACAATCAGTAATTATACCTAACAAGAATAACTGGGGGTTAAACTTTATCCTTTTTTTAAAAGAACATTTTGCATAATCCACCATATTTTTATCCAAAATGCTTTTACCTTTTTTACAAGTCCAATGGGAGACTGTAAGTTTCCCTATTCTTTATCAGGCCATCTTCAACCCGTCAATGTGATGGTTTTTCCCTGCGTTGTTTCCTGCATTAAAATAAACGGAGGTATTTTTTAAAATTTTTTATTTTATTTTATCAATTTCATATATACATTCACAATTATATGATCTCATAACTGTTATTAATAATATGTATTTATAACAATTTTTCCCTACAGTTGACAATATACTTGAAGATTGCTTTTTTAACATCCCATAGATCCATCTTATCTTACAACGGTCCTACTTCTTCTTCCCTCCCTCCCTCTTTCCTTCCCTCGTTTCTTCTCTCCTACTCCCCTTCCTTCCCTCCCTCCTTCCCCTTCCCTCCTTCTCTCCTTCCCTCCTTCCTTCCTTCCCTCCTTTCTTTTCTCCTTCTCTCCTTCCTTTCCCCCTTCCTTTCCTCCTTCCTTCCCCCCTTCCTTCTCTCCTACATTCCCTCCTTCCTTCCCTCCTTTCTTCTCTCCTTCTCTCCTTCCTTTCCTTAAACGGAGGTATTGAGAGAAGCCAAACCATGAAGGAATCATTGGACTGTGTGTTTGTTAATGGTTTAGTTTGGCTGTCTGGACTGAAAAAATATTGATCTCTCTGATCATTTCCGATACTAAGCTAGAGGGTGGGTCATGACTTTTCCATATAGATGGGACCTGGGAGAGTTTCAACTAGCACTTTTTCCATCCAACCTGGAGGATGGGGTACTTAAGTGCATCAATGAACCTTCACCCCGGCTGCCTGGGGTTTTAGGATTGGCATTTGGGCTCGAGCTGTGCGGTGCTTTGGATTCAACCTCTAAACCCGGGGTGGGTTTCAACCGGTTCGCGGCGGTCCCTGCAAACTGGTTGGTCAGCGAACCCGGAAGTAAGTAACTTCCGGGAACGGCGAAGGGCGCACCCGCCCGCCCGCGCTCCTTACCCGGTTTTGACGAGTTCTGCGCTTCCACGCATGCGCAGGACGCATACAGCGCCTGCGCGATCCTCCAGGAGCAGCTGGAGCATTGCACAGACGCTAGTACGCATGCGTGCACCGCGCACGTGCACGCACGCATCGCACGTGTGCACGAGGACGCCGCCGGCCCCGTTCCAACCGAACCGGCTGGAACGGGGCGAGAAACCCACCCCTGCTCTAAACCATGGTTGCCCAAACTTTTGGCTCGCCTTGGCCACACGGAGTGAAGAGCCACATATAAAATATATAATACTTTATATCGACCACATAATGATGTTAAAAGTTTATGATCTTGTTGTGCCATGTTACTAGTTGTCTGGGGATGCATGCAGCACATGGGTTGGACATTCCTGTGTTCTAAAAAATATAGGGTATGTGAAGGTATTTTTTCTCCTTAAAGGATCGGTATCTTTTCCTGGGCTGTCACATGCGCACACTGGGAACAGGCTCCAGCTGTTCCTCTGCTTCACTGCTGTCCAGCTCCAAAGGCAGCTGAGAGCTGTCAGATGGCCTGGGCCCCATCACTGCTTCTGATGCAGAGCCCTCGTCCGGAACTTCCCCAGCCTCCAGAACTGGCCCATGTTCCTCCCCAACCTCCTCCCTATCCGAATCTGCTGCCAGCTCTAATGGCCACTGGTGGGCCACAATATCAGGGTTGCGCTCCAGTGGAGATTATGGATTTGCTGGATTTTTTGGGGGGGGTCATTGTTTTCGCGATTGAAGTTTGACCTCTGCTCGCCAGGAGGTTGGGAATTCCTGATGCAAATTAATGCAACGGTTCCTCTGTAAATTGGCTCCCAGAAAAAAGTAAATTAGC
Organism: Thamnophis sirtalis; assembly: GCF_051295495.1. NCBI lineage: Eukaryota > Metazoa > Chordata > Lepidosauria > Squamata > Natricidae > Thamnophis > Thamnophis sirtalis. Next base: position 42,453,937 of record NW_028261394.1, on the reverse strand, counting down.
CGCCTCCTTCTGGGCTGTATCTTTTAAGACCTTTTATCACGTTAGAAATCATTATTCTCAGCAGCAGTTTGAAAGGAAAGAAAAACCAGACTGATCCAGCTGCACAAATGGAAAACAACCAAGTCCCGTTAACGTTCTGCAAAAAAACAAATCAATTTGCAATCGAAAATAAATTGTACTGAGGTGCCCCTAATTTTCCCTTTAAGGCATAGGTCACTGGTTCCCCAGGGGAGGCAAACTTATTTGGACTTAATGAAGTTTTTGGCCTTTACGTGGGTTGGGGGGGGGGAGAGTCACAAAAAAACCTCCTTCCCTTTAAATTAAAATGAGGTGATCCATATTTTGAAGCAAGTCTGTGTTTGCTAATAGTTATTAGAAGCCCTTTAAATTTGGAGGTTGCTTTCTTACTCTTGGCTCTTTTCCTCTTTGTAAGTTCAGAAGAAATACAAAATTTTGCCAAAGAACAAAAGGAGGCACATCTCAGAAGGGAACACCAGGTTCCCCTCTATCCATGTTTGTTTGGTTATGCTGTTGATATCACTGCTGAAAAACAAGGCAATAGAAGTGGGGTTTATTTCAAGGTCAAGAAGATGCTGGAGAGCAGTTTTAACATCTTAAGATTTGTCCCCACCTACTGCCATCGAGGGAAGGAGGGAGGGAGGGAGGAAGGGAGGGAAAGGGAGATGGAAACAGGGAAGGAGAGGAAGGGAGGGAGGGAGGGGGAGATGGACACAGGGAGGGAGGGAGAGGTGGAAACAGGGAAGGAGAGGGAGGGAGAGGAAAACAGGGAAGAAGAGGGAGGGAGGGAGGAAAAAGGGAAGGAAGGAAGAGAGAGGGAGATGGAAACAGAAGGAGAGGGAGGGAGGGAGGAAGAGGAAAACAGGGAAGGAGAGGGAGGGGGAGGAAAACAGGGAAGAAGAGGGAGGGAGGGAGGAAAAAGGGAAGGAAGGAAGAGAGAGGGAGATAGAAACAGGGAGGGAGAGGAAGGGAGGGAGGGGAAGATGGACACAGAGGGAGGGGGAGGGAGAGGGAGGTAGAAACAGGGAGGGAGAGGAAAACAGGGAAGAAGAGGGAGGAAGAAAGAAGGAAGGGAGGGAGAGGGAGATGGAAAGAAGGAGAGGGAGGGAGAGGAAAAGAGGGAAGAAGAGGGAGGGAGGAAAAAGGGAAGGAAGAGAGAGGGAGGGAGATGGAAACATGGAAGGAGAGGAAGGAAGAGAGGGAGGGGGAGATGGACACAGAGAGGGAGGGGTGAGGAAGAGGGAGGTGGAAACAGGGAGGGAGAGGGAGGGAGGGGGAGGAAAACAGGGAAGAAGAGGGAGGGAGGAAAGAAGGAAGGAAGGAAGAGGGAGATGGAAACAGAAGGAGAGGGAGGGAGGGAGAGGAAAACAGGGAAGAAGAGGGAGGGTGGGTGGAAAAAAGGAAGGAAGGAAGAGAGAGGGAGATGGAAACAGGGAAGGGGAGGAAGAGAGGAAGAGAGGGAAAAGGAAACAAGGAAGAAGAAGGAGGGAGGAAAAGGGGAAGGAAGGAAGAGAGAGGGAGATGGAAACAGGGAAGAAGAGGGAGGAATGAATGAAGGAAGGGAGAGAGGGAGAGGGAGATGGAAACAGGGAAGAAAGTAACAAACTAAAGAACGAAGGAAGGAAGGGCTTTCCAAGTAAATGGACAGAAACAAAGACCAGTTTTTTTCCTTAAATTTTCTTAAAGATCCATCTTAACTCCTGAAGTCTACCTCAGGTTTGGCAGGTGCATTTGGGGAAGCTTTGAAAAACCTTTGCTGATGTTTGTTAGATGCCGTGTTGTAAATCCAAAGGACAAAATATATTAGCTCATTCATTTCACCTTTAACCTTTAGAAAAAAACAGAAATGCAATGCAGTGCAATAAATTGAGGAGTGGTTTGGTGAATCCTCTACCTCCTAGGCATCAGCAGAGGTATCTTGCAAGGGAAAAGTCTTCATGGCAATGCTAGCCCACAATTCTCGCAACTTGTGTACTTGGTTCAACAATCAGGATGCAGGTGCCCAACCATAATATAATTTTGAAGATGCCTCTTGCATGCGTTGATATTTTGACAACATCAGGGTTTCAAACAATGGAATGGAATTGCCTCTAAAAGATCTTAAAGTTGTAGTACCTGGTTGCAGCTGTTGAGAATTTTATTATATTTCTACTCAATTCCTTATATTCTGGTGAGAATTGGTATCAATGATAGGATGCTGTTGGACACCTCAAAACAGCTCTTTGGCATTTTTAGAGATTGATGAAAGCTGCAAAGGTGATCTCCTTTTCAAATTATGAATGATTGGAAAGTGGCTGGAGGTACCACTTAGCACTTAAACTTATACATCACTTCATTGTGTTTTTACAGCCCTCTCTTAGTGGTTTACAGAGTCAGCCTCTTACCCCCAACAATCATTTTACCCACCTCGGAAGGCGGGAAGGCTGATTCAACCTTGAGCCTGGTGAGAATCGAACTGCTGAACTGCAGCTAGCAGTCAGCTGAAGTAGCCTGCAGTACTGCACTCTAACCACTGCGCCACCTGAAAGATAACCTTTTAGAATCACTCCATGACCTCAGTTATACCTGTCGTAATGAGGGATGGTTCTTAAAAGGGATTTTACAAGATCAGTCAATGGCTATTAGCCATTGAGTTGAATCGCTATGTTCAGGAATTGTAAATACTTGTAGGCAGAAGTAAATAAAGAGGTTTTTTTTCCCCTTTGTGCGCCTGTGCTCGGTTCCTTTGAATCTTGGATGCTCGGTTGATGGCCCTTTGGATATATCTAGCATCTAGTGTTTCTCAACCATGGCAACTTTAAGATGTCTGAACCTCAGCTCCCAGAATTCCCTAGCCAGCATGTTGGGGTTTTGACAGCATTTAATAAAATCCGTATGGGTAAAAATGTTTTTATGCCTCCTTTTTCTTTTTCTTTTTCTTTTAATTTTTATAAATTTTTATTTTAAACACATAAGCACATCAACAGAAACAAACACATGACTTAAAAACAACATAGGAACAATAAGTTCCATCGTATATCATACAGCAGTTCCGAATTGGTTTCTTTGCGGTTAGTGTTTTCCCTTCTATACATTTCTATCTTGCGTTCATAATCTCCTTATTCGTTATCCGTTTTTATGTACAATTCTTTATTTATTTATACTTAGCTACTTATGACCAAATATTATTTACCTATATTGTGCTTTATATTTTTACTGTCATTTATTCTCTTACATACAGTTATAGGTATACATTCACATAGTTATTCTTTTTCTTTGCCATTCTTATATTGCCGACTGGCGACCACCCGGAGGAGAGCCTTCTCAGTTGCTGCTCCGACGCTATGGAACAATCTCCCCGTGGAGATTCGTACCCTGACCACAGTCCAGGCCTTCCGTACAGCACTCAAGATCTGGCTAGCCCGTCAGGCCTGGGGATAAATTTTATTGCCCCTCCCGAATGCTGAGTGAATGTTGTGTTTTAGTACTTTTTAGTTATCTCACATTTTTTTTTCTGTAATTTGTCTTTCACTCCCCTTCCCTTACTATTGTAAGCCGCCCTGAGTCCCCTCAGGGAAAAGGGCGGCCTATAAATGCTAAATAAAAGTATATAAAAAAAAGTATATTATTATTATTCCATTTAAAAGGTTATAAGGTATAGTTTGGATTGCTTTGTTTACCATCCTTCGCACCTGCTATGACACCACATTATTTTCTCTTTCTTTTCTTTTCTCCCTCCCTTCCTTCTCTCCTTCCTTCCTTCCTTCCTTCCTTCCTTCCTTCCTTCCTTCCTTCCTTCCTTCCTCCTCTCCTTCCTCTTCTTCCTTCCCTTATCTCTCCCCTACTCCTACCCTCTTTCTTCTCCTTCCTACCCTCTCTCAGTAGCCTTTATTTTTTTCTTAAGGTCCCTTTTTTAAAAAACTCATTGCCAGTGGCCTGTGGGAGTAGTGTTTGTGTCCGTGTTTGCGAAACATATGGACGAGCAGATTGTTCTTAGGTTGTGAACTAAATCAGTTCAAGGTGTAGCAGCCTCATTCACACAATAAGCAAAGATTGGTTCTTTCCAGCCATGGGGAAGCCATGTTTTATAGCGTGAATTGGGCCCGTTGGGTTAATACGTGGTTCAGTCTACCGCGTGAACCCAGAAAATGGCCGAACTCCGTAACCAAATGTCTTTTGTGAATGCAGGCTAAGAAGTATAAAAAGGGGAAAGAGGTTGGTCTGCATAGTTACCTCGGGGGTAAATGCTTGCCACTTGCTGCGATGCAGTGACACCCGCTGACAGAATATAAGCATAACACATCCTTGAAGTCTAAAGAAAGTAGTTCAGTTATTGTTTGACAGTCTTCCTTTTACAGCGCTATGACCTCCTCTGCTCATTTCTAGATCCTCTGCCAGTTTTGGTGTCCTGACTCGGTGTTTCTCAACTTCAGCAAGTTGAAGAGGTGTGGACTTCAACTCCCAGAATTCACCAGCCAGCTTGCTGGTGAATTCTGGGAATTGAAGTCCACACCACTTAAACTGGCTAAGGTGAGAAAACACTGTACTAACTAAACACTAAGCAGAATAATTCTCTTGCACTTCCCTTAGTTTGATGAAAGAAAAATGGTTTGTTCCAAATTGTTGTTTCAAAGGAGAGGAGAATCTGGGTGAATTTTTCACAGACGCAATGTATTCTTGTAGCACCTATTTAAGTTTCAAGATGGTCTAAAGATGTTTGTGGAAATCATGTTCTGCGAATGTAGCATTGTTGGTCTGCTGGTTTACTGTCTTTCTGATTTCCCACACTTCGGTGAAGCCCTTCCGGAGAGAATTACTTCCATTTGGCTTATTTAAATTGGAAAAGGCTAACAGGAATCTTCATCATGAAAGATATGTTAACTGACTACAAGCACCTCATCAAGTAGAACATTTCTCCATTTTTCCACAAGAATATCAACTTAAAAACATCACTAGGCGATATTAAGAGGAAATTCTCAAGCACCCTAGTAATAAGATCCTCAAACACGATTCTTTTGCAGCAGAAGACAATCTGAAAGATTTAAACAAGTCAAGATTTAATTTTAAGGGATCAAAGTCTCCGACGTGTTTTTTTTTTTTTTTTAGTGGGCAAGGCTCATGTTCTGATATCCAAGCCAAGATTAGACTTCTTCATTTGAGAATTAGCTGAGATGAGGGGTTATAATTGTGGCACACCAAACTGAATTTTGCAGGAAAAAAAAATGTAACGGCAAAATGAATCAAGCAGGGATTTTTTTTCGTGTACTATAGAATGGCAGAAACTGGTCTTCATCCATCACTCTAGGTCATTTTTGGAAAACAGGCATGTTGAGCTGTGGAGGCGCAGTGGTTAGAGTGCAGTACTGCAGGCTACCTCTGCTGACTGCTGGCTGACTGCAATTCGAATCTCACCAAGCTCAAGGTTGACTCAGCCTGCCATCCTCTCGAGGTCGGTCAAATGAGGACCCAGATTGTTGGGGGCAAGAGGCTGACTCTGTAAACTGCTTAGAGAGGGCTATAAAGCACTGTAAAGCAGTATATAAGTGCTATTGCCCGCCCTCTCTCCCTTCCTTCCTTCCTTCCTTCCTTCCCTCCCTCCCTCCCTCCCTCCCTCCCTCCCTCCCTCCCTCCCTCCCTCCCCCTCCCTCCCTCCCAGTGGTTAGAATCCAGTACTGCAGACTCTTCCCACTGCTTCAAGTTTAACTCAGCCTTCCATCCTTCCGACGTCGGTCAAATGAGGACCCAGATTGTTGGGGGCAAAGTGCTAAGAGCCGAGGTGGCGCAGTGGTTAGAGTGTGGTACTGCAGCCACTTCAGCTGACTGTTATCTGCAGTTCGGCTGTTCAAATCTCACCGGCTCAGGGTTGACTCAGCCTTCCATCTTTCCGAGGTGGGTAAAATGAGGACCCAGACTGTGGGGGCGATATGCTGACTCTGTAAACTGCTTAGAGAGGGCTGAAAGCCCTATGAAGCGGTATATAAGTCTAACTGCTATTGCTATTGATAACTCAGCCTTTCATCCTTCCGAAGTCGGTCAAATGAGGACCCAGATTGTTGGGGGCAAAGTGCTAACTCTGTATGCTTAGAGAGGGCTGTAACGCACTGTGAAGCAGTATATAAGTCTAAGTGCTATTGCTATATGTCTGTTTTTGTTTTTTAAGAAAAAACCTTGGGCCACCCTGTAAAAAAAAATGGAACAGGCAGAACAGAAATTTGAACTGGCTCTGCTGAGTTTCTTAAATTTCTTAAAATGATTTCTTGAAGAAGGGTTGCCATGTTTATTTTGTAATGAGTGTCCGTCTCCTATTATTAAGCGCCGGAGAGAGAAAGGCCAATGTTGTCCATCCCATTCTGAGCAATTCTGACTTTGGTGCCATGAAGCGTTCACCTGTTCATCCTTCTCCATCCTTAATGCATAAAACAATCCCTCATCGAATTCTCCTGAGCATTTTTCTTCCCCATTATATCACCATACATAATGTGGCTTGAGAAAGAATTATTAATAGCTTCCCCTTCCGTACGTTGCCTTCTGGGGAGAAAACCTTCCCAGCCTAGGCACCTAAACCGGGCGATTCTTAAGGGCGAATGCAGAAGGAGATCAATGCCACCGATGGGACCCTGTCAAAAGGACGGCCCAGACCCTCAGTTATTTTTGTTAGGTAAAAGCATTTTGGATAAAAATATGGTGGATTATGCAAAATGTTCTTTAAAAAAAAGGATAAAGTTTAACCCTCAGTTATTCTTGTTAGGTATAATTGCTAATTGTACAGTTATAGAGACTAACTTGATTTTGCATTGAATAACCGCAGCAAGACTGTTGGTGGCGCAATACTGGAAGAAGGAAGATTTGCCTACTGTTCAAGAATGGACATTAAAAGTAACAAACCTAGCAGAGATGGCTAAAATATCAGCATATCTCAAGGACCATTCCAATGAGAGATATAAACTGGAGTGGAGAAGATGGATTGACTATACTCAAAATAAATATGGGACTAAGAAATTCCAGATAGCTTATGACTGAGGCAACAAGGAATGACATAATCTGTTTAGAGCTAGCCTAGCAAAGAGGAGTTAAAGCTCAAATGATAGAGGATATTAATTTTTTTACTTTTAAGTTTACTTTAGATTATTTTTGTTAAAGATTTATACCCTGTATTGGTTCTGGGAAGTCGGGGGAAGGAAGATTGGGAGGGGTGGGGTTTGGGTGGGGAGGGTAGGCGGAGGGAAGTAAACATTTGTAAAAGGTTTTTTTTTTTTTAAAAAAAAGAATTTTCAATAAAAATAAAAGGACGGCCCAGAATTGCTGCTTCTCCTGAAAACCTGGGTGCCATCCCGATGCCAACCAACCATATTTGGACTTTGGGGAGCAAATCCTTCTCTTGTAAGCCAGGCGGTTGCTTGGCAGAAGAAGGGAAGGCAACGGAGATGCGGGTGGGGCTGGCAGGAGCCGTGAGTGCGCCCCGGGTGTGAGGCTGGGGAGTCCAGAAGATTGAGGAAGAATTAGGTTATTACATTTCCTTCTTAATTCTTTATCAGAGCAGCTCCCTTCTCCCTCCTTCGCCCGAGAGGAGGAGCAGGGAACGAAAGAAATCAATGCTCTCTGATTTTGTAATTTCCCAGGGTGCTCCGTTTGAAGCACTGGGTGTTCGGAGAGGTGACACCGCTGGTCATGGAAGCTTGCACTCCTTCCTCTTCCTCCTCCTCCTCTTCTCTTTCCCTCCCCCCCTCCACCTCTCTCTCCCTGCGAGAAAGAATTTCGTCGGAATTTCACAACCTTGGCGTGCTTTTGTGAAAACACTCATTTGGGTTTGCACCAAGCTGCTAATGGCGGATGTGAATCCCATGTACATTCGGTGCTCGTTATGGCATGGAATGCGCCGTTAATAATGCATCTGTGAAACTCAGCTGCGAGGGAGCCAAATAATTATCCCACCGTCGCATTCCCTGCTTTAGTGTCATCACAACTGGGGCTTCATTAAAAGTCCTGACAGTAGAGATGTTGTGTGGGGGGGAGCTTGTGTGTGTGAGTGTGCGTGTGTTTTTATGTGTGTACAAATTCGTGCATGTCAGAGAGGGAACACACACACACACACACACACACACACACACATTCTATATAATTTAAATTAACTGCAATGCTATGGCTCAAAGGTAATTTGACTTTTTGAAACTGTGGAGCCCCTGTGAATTTTCGCCTTCCCTTCTCTCTCCGACTGCCGTATCAGCTGATCATCCCCAAAAGAACAAAAGGTTTATCTGAAGCTATGAAGCATATATTCACCAGCTCCTGGCATCTAGATTAAAAAAAAAAAAGGAAAAAGGCGAAGAGGAAAAAAAAATAATCAAAGGGCTCCATTGAACATGTTAATACCGAGCAAAACGTACACAGCTAGACGCTAAATCTTAACAGGGATTTAAGCCTGTTGGAAAAAGCGATCCTCTGATCTGGTCTTCTTGGGTCGGTTCCTTGTAAATGGGGAACCGAGTGGGGGGAAATGAAGATAATAAAAAGGGGTTTTGAATAAAGAGGATACTTATGTGCCTGTACACGGGTTCCACTGATTTAATGATTGACTGGGATCAGGAGTTGACAAAATAGAATAGAATAGAATAAAATAGAATAGAATAGAATAGAAATTGGAATGAAGAATAGAATGGAATGGAATAGATGTTGGAATTATCAATAGAATAGAATGGGATGGGATGGAATAGAATAGAATAGATAATACCGTGTTTCCCTGAAAATAAGACAGGGTCTTATTTTTAACCCTAAAATAAGTGCTTGGCCTTATTTTTGGGGAGGTCTTATTATTTTTGAGGTGCAGGAGGGAGTTAATGTGGTCACCTCATGGCTGCTGCTGGGTTGCAATATTTGGGGGGAGGGATTATTTGGGGGGGAGGGCTTATTTTAGTGCATACGCTCAAAAGCCCGATTGGGCTTATTATCCAGGAAGGTCTTATTTTTGGGAAAACAGGGTAGAATAGATATTGGAATGAAGAATAGAATGGAATGGAATAGAATAGAATAGAATAGATATTGGAATGAAGAATAGAATAGAATGAAATAGAATAGAATAGAATAGAATAGATATTGGAATGAAGAATAGAATGGAATGGAATGGAATAGATATTGGAATGACGAATAGAATAGGATGGGATGGGATAGAATAGAATAGAATAGAACAGAACAGAACAGAACAGAACAGAACAGAATAGAATAGAATAGAATTCTTTATTGGCCAAGTGAGATTGGACACACAAGGGATTTCTCTTTGGTGCAGATGCTCTCAGTGTACATAATGGAAAATAGAATAGAATACATTCATCAAGAATCATAAGATACAACACTTAATGATAGTCATAGATTACTAATAAGCAATCAAATTATACTAGGAAATAAATAAAACAATATAACTTTTAAAGATACAAGCAACATGGTCATAGTCACAAGTGGGAAGATATAGGTACTAGGAAGAAAGAATAATAGTAATAGAGTTTTAGTAATATAGTAATATAGTCATAATATGACAGTGTTGTGGGAATTATTTGTTTAGCAGAGTGATGGCATTCGGGGGGAAACTGTCCTTGTGTCTAGTTGTTTTGGTGTGCAATGCCCTATAGCGTCGTTTTCAGGGTAGAAGTTGAAACAATTGATGTCCAGGATGCGAGGGGTCTGTAGTTATTTTCACGGCCCTCTTTTTGACTCTGCAGTGTACAGGTCTTCGATGGAAGGCAGGTTGGTAGCTATTGTTTTTTCTGCAGTTCTAATGATTGACTGGGCTAGGGAGTTGACAGGCTATTGAAGACGGACTACTAGATACAAAAAAGTGGTATAATTTTTTTAGTAAGCTGAACAAAAGTGTTCACTGAGGGAGTCCAGATAATCCTGGACTTACAATGGTTTGTTTAGTAACTGTTCAAAGATACAATGGCACTGAATAAAGTGACCAATGGCCATTTTTCACAGTTACGACCTTTGTAGCATCTCCATGGTCACGTGATCAAAATTCTGACACTTGGCCACTGATTCATATTTATGACAGTTGCAGTGTCCTAATTTTGTGACCTTCTGAAAAGCAAAGTCAAGTGGTAAACCAGATCCACTGAACGACCGGGTGACTCACTTAACAGCTCTGGTGACTCGCCTAAGAACTGTGACGAAAGCTCGTAAAACGGGACACAATGCACTTAACAAAAGTCTCATGTAACAGCAGAACGTTTGGGCTCAATTGCGGTAGTAAGTCGGGGACTTATAGTAATAATAGGCAAAGAAAAGAGAACCATGGCACTGTGGCTGGTTTCAACAATAATCTAAGTTGGAATACGGCTTGTTTGGTTTGGGGATGGGACAGTGGGTGAGAGTCTTCCCACTAAGAGTGAGAAAGCATTGGACAGAAAGTCTTGAACTCTGACTTATTGTACTGGTGTCTTCTAAAAGGCAAAGCATCAAGGATGTATTTCTTAGTAATGCTAACTCAGGATAGTTGCATGCCTATTTTGTGCTAATTAAAGTCTCTGAGTTTTGTAGGGTACAATTAAAAGGACAGTTTGTGAGAATGAGATGTACTCTTTATCCTGTTCTTTCTTACAAGAGATAAAGCTGTTAAGAAGAACAACAACAACGATAATAGACCCAAGTTCAACACCATCAATTAATTAATTAATTAATTAATTAATTAATTAATTAATTCTTTCATTCATTCATTCATTCATTCATACAATCACAATCACTCCACACACACACATGAAAATGTATAAATAGTTTTTCTTTTTCTTTCTTTTTCTTTTCCTAATTACTTGCACAGGGATTATTCTTTTTTTTTAATTAAAAGTTTTAAAAAGTTTTACAAATATATACCTCCCCTCCAAACCCAGCTTCTGCCCAATCTCCCCCCACAACCTCCCAGAGCAAATATAGGGTATAAACATTAACAACCATATTCTAAAATAAACTAACAGACTTTAGCATCATCCCTCACTTGTACTTTAACTCGGTTCCACCACAAAACCGCGTTCGACTAAAGCGCGCTCGACGAAACCGCGTACCTGACATCATCACAGCGTGATGAAAAAAGCACGCTGTGAGCGCTAAAGCTAAAATTAACTCCTAAACCTAAACCTAACCCCCCGAAACCTAACCCTAAACCTAACCCTTAACCTAACCCTAAACCTAACCCTAAACCTAACCCTTAACCTAACGCTAAACCTAACCCTAACCCTTAACCTAACCCTAACTCTTAACCTAACCCTAACCCTAACCCTAACCCTTAACCTAACCCTAACTCTAAACCTAACCCTTACCTTAACTTGAATCGGATTGCTTTCAAAGCGCTTTTTAAAGCGCCCTTTTTTCTCTGCGGTCGCTGTTGTCGCGCTGCTGATGACGTCAGCGACGCGCTTTAATCGGGTGCGCTTTAGTGGACCGTGGTTTTGTCGTGCCACGCTTTAACTCCCATTTTGTTAAGCTAACTTTAAACAAGTTGTATCATTCCTTGTTCATTCACTCATAAGCTATCTGGTGTTTCTTAGTCCCACATTTATTCTGAATATAATCAATCCATCTTCTCCATTCCAGCTTGTATTTCTCATCTGAATGGTCCTTAAGATATGATGATGTTTTGGATTATTCTTTATACTATTTATGTTTGTATTTTTTTTGTCATGGACTGCACCAGTGAGGCTAAAACCAATTTCGTTGTATACACGATGTACAAAGACAATGAAGGCTAGGCTATACTATTCTCTCTCATTCATTCATTCATTCATTCATTCATTCATTCATTCATTGTATTGATGTCTTGTTTTTTCAGGTGGGCAACTCACCGGGTTCATCTTAAAAGTTGCAAGCAAAAATACAATGAATGGATCCAATCTGGGTCAGTCATTGGGAACAAAGGTTTATTCTTCCAAGGTTTGGGGCTCAGGCTGGAGCCCATCCTCAGAGAATTTCTCTCTCTGGAGAGAGAGAGAGAGAGAGAGAAGTTCCTTGATGATGGGGTCTTGCACGAGATTGAAAGCTTGGAAGAGTTCCTGGTTGCCAACTCAGATTGGATCCTACAAAATTATCCCAGGACACGTATATCTACTTTCTTTTGTGAGACATACGATGAATGCACTGGTGGGATTCCAGTAATTAAAAACCTGTCTTCTGCCCTAATGACCAGCTGGGTAGGCGTGGCTCGGTGGTCATGTGACGGTGTGGGCGTGGCCAACTCAACGTCATTCAATGCAAGTGAGTGACGTTGAGTTGGCCACTAGGGCAATAAAGATTAGGCTAGAAACAACACCAGAATGTTTCCTTCCTGCCTTCCTTACAGGATTAGCCCTGTAAAGTGGAAAGAAACAAAATGAGATTTTTTCCAACAACCCGTTCTCCGAACTGCTTAGAAAGTTAACAACTGGTTCTCCCGAATAGGTGCAAACTGGCTGAATCCCATAACTGGATGTCACTGGAAAACAAATAGAAACATCCCTAATCACTGCTCATGGATCACTTGGTGATATTTCAAAGGTTCTTCCTTCCTTGGTGGCCCAGGAAGGAAGAATCTTTGAACAGGTCCCTGTTTTGCTTCAGTCTTGGATTTCAAAGAGGTGTTTTGATTGAATCATCCCCTTGAAGTTCTGTGCAGCCTTGGTCTTCACCTGTCTTGAAGGAAGGATCCAGCTGAGCAGGTCTCTTCCATGGTCTTTCTTTGCCTTCCTCATCCAATCTCCAGGGATTTCCCCCCACAGATGCTGACGGTTGTTGGACATAAATATGGAGGGCTGCAGCACCAATGCAGAAAGCTGAATAGCATCACTCCTTACAGGCAGGAAGCATCAAATTCCTTTTTCACTTAAAGATGAATCTTACGAGCCTAAAAGAGACCTCTTTCAATTTCAAAGCTCCTGCCAGTCGGAATATCTCAGAATCACTGCTGTGGCTGTCTAAACAATTTCCTAAGAATATACTTATTTTTCCTCAACCGTTGACCTTTCTGAGAGTTTCAATCATTTCTTTCATAATTTGCTATCAGAATGGGCTTTGGGCATGAAAACTGTGGTGCACACAATCTTGGAAGATACCCACAAGAGGTGTCAAACTCCAGGGAAATCAGGAGACCCAGGCAGTTCCAATAGGTATAAAGATTTATTGTAAGCTTAAGCTCTCTACAAGAACCTGAACTACTAATAGTTAAAGCAAATTGGCGGCAGATAAGGAATTCACGGTTGGATGGACTCAGATCTCTTATGGGAATGAATGGCTTGAGACTGATGACGCGTTTTAGCCTTCAGCCTGGTCATCTCCTATAAGGGGCTATCTTCAGCGGGATGGAGAAGAACACTATGCAAATTCAGCTTTCTGTGCGCCTTCGGCGCTTAGTCATGCCGACCACAAGATCACGGAGACATCTTCAGACAGTGCTGGCTCTTCGGCTTTGAAACAGAGATGAGCACTGCTCCCTAGAGTCAGGAATGACTAGCACATATGTGTGAGGAGAACCTTTACCTTACCTGTATTACCTCAGGTTATCTGCTTTTTCCCCTGGGAAAACTTGCTCTTCCAACCCTTTTTGAAAACCTTTCCTACTCTGAACAGAAAATCCCTGTTTCACACATTTGCTTCTCCTTAAAATTAGTGATTTGTCCATTGTAGGTCAACTGTAGGTATCTCCCGAAACCATAACCTGTGATTTCCAGTCCTCCAGAGATTATCCAGCCCTCTTCTGCACCTTCGAGATGATCTCTAGAATAAATCTTGCCTCCCCCCCCCCCCTTGAATATGCCTTTCCTTACAG
>NW_028261394.1:42392663-42437663 GCF_051295495.1 Thamnophis sirtalis | reverse complement strand
TTGCCCGGAGAATTTATTTATAGAGGAGAAATGTCCAGACCCAATGTAATTTCTAATGTTGGATTTTCCCCTTTACCAGAGGGAGCCCCCTTGGGGAATACTGTAACGCCGTTACCATGGCAAGTCCACTGCGCTGTACAGTAGAAGCTATTTTATGGCAGTACAGTAGAAGCCATTTTATGGCAGTTCAGTAGAAGCCATTTTACGGCAGTACAGTAGAAGACATTTTAAGGCACAACAAGCTGTATCTTAACACACACCCCGAAGGGTGTTAGGTCTGTCTTACCCCCCATAGTATTTTTTTCCGGAGAGTAAGTCATCTGTGTACTAAGTTTGGTTGAAATTGCTCAAGGTGTTCCAGAGTTATGTTGGAACATACACACACACATATAGACAGCCATTTTTATATATCGCTTATATGATTTTATATAGAGATTATATGATATATAATCTAAATCATGCCATAGCTATTATGGAATGCAGTTATGCAGTTATGAAAAAATGTTCTTATTCCTTGAAGTGGTTGAAGTGGTTGGAGTAGCTTGAAGCTCCAGTGTTGTTCCCCAACAAAAAATATCACAAGACAGCATTATGGTAGCAATAGTTAGACTTATATACCGCTTCATAGGGCTTTCAGCCCTCTCTAAGCGGTTTACAGAGTCAGCATATTGCCCCCACCAACAATCTGGGTCCTCATTTTACCCACCTTGGAAGGATGGAAGGCTGAGTCAACCCTGAGCCAGTGAGATTTGAACAGCCGAACTGCTGAACTGCAGTCAGCTGAAGTAGCCTGCAGTGCTGCATTTAACCACTGCGCCACCTCGGCTCATTGTGGTGTCCTTGGGAGGAAAACTATGGCAAACCTAAACAGCCATATTAAAAAGCAGAAGAATCATCTTACTGACAAAGATCTGCATAGTGAAAGCTATGGTGTTCCCTATAGTAATGTACGGCTGTGAGAGTTGTACTATGAGGGAGGCTGAGGGTTGAAGAACGGATGCTTTTGAATTGTGGTGCTAAAGAAGACTCTTGAGACTCCCAATGATGCTTTTTCAAGAGGCAACTGGACTTTTCTGGTTTTTCCTTGAAGACATTTTGCTTCTCATCCAGGAAGCTTCTTTATCTCTGATCTGAAGGAGCTTCTTGGATGAGAAGAGGAATGTCTTTAAAGAAAAAGCAGAGAGCCCAGTTGCCTCTTGAAAAAGCATCTTTGGAGACAACTATGACCTGGATGACTGAGAATCTCCATAGACCTTAAGTGTCCCTTGAACAGCGAGAAGATCCACTTACTCAATCTTGAAAGAAAATCAACTCTGACTGTTCATTGGAAGGACGACTACTCAAACTGAAGCTCAACTATTTTGGCCACGAAATGAGAAGATAGGATTCATTGGAAAAGACTCCAATGTTGGGAAAGATTGAAGGCAAAAGGAGAAGCGGACAGCAAAGGATGAGACGGTTGGATAGTACCATCAACACAATGAATGTGAATTTGAGCAAACTCCAGGAGACACTGAAGGAGGCCAGGGAGGACTGGTGTAGTATGGTCCATGGGTTGTGAAGAATCAGGCATGACTTAGCGACTGAACAACGACAAAGCATTATGGTCTCTGTACCCCATTGTCCACCTGGAATGGTAGATATCAGTAGATATATCTTCCACTGGTTGGTGCCAGGGAATGGAGGGACAAGGATCAGACATGGCTGCAAAAGTTGAAAGTGAGAATGACCCTAAACCATGATATGGATGCTTTCTTTTGTCTATTATGAAGAACCCAAGCTTTGTATGAAACTTGGCTTCACACATTCCCATGCACTAGAATACACAGTAGGGCTATCCAGATGTGACAATAGAGCATTAAAAAAAACCATGACAGGAGGAGGAGATGCTTGATTAGAAGATCAGGAATATCCCCGTAGTATCCCTGAAAGACAACTGGCTACCAATGGTTTGTTACAATGCATGGCCACAGGTGGTGTTGCATTGATATTGTAAGAACCACATGGTAGTTCGTGTGAAGCAATGTTAAGATGCAACAGATTTTATGCTAGGAAACATCCCAACATTCTTGGAATATCCCAGAATTCCTATTAAGAAGATCAGATAACAGGCTATGGAAGATATCTTCATTGGACACCTACAGAGCAGACACAGCTTTAATCATGTTATAGGACAATTCCCAGTTGCAATGGATGGCTGTGAAAGTTGGCCCATAAGAAAAGCTGAGCACAAAGAACGGAGGCCTTTGAATTCTGGTGCTGGAGAAGACTCCTGTGAGTCCCTTGGACTGCAAGGCGATCAAACTGGTCAGTCCTAGAGGAGATCAACCCTGACTGCTCTTTAGAAGGCCAGATCCTGAAGAGGAAACTCAAATACTTTGGCCACCTAATGAGAAAGAAGGACTCACTGGAGAAGATGCTGGGAACGATGGAGGGCAAAAGAAGAAGGGGACGGCAGAGAATGAGGTGGCTGGATGGAGTCACTGAAGCAGTTGGCATGAGCTTAAATGGACTCCAGACGATGGTAGAGGACAGGGAGGCCTGTAGGAACATTGTCCATGGGGTCACGAGGGGTTGAACATGACTTTGCAACTAATAACAACAAGGACAGCATGGCATTTTTCCACATTCTGAGCCTATTGAAGACATTCCTTTAATCTTTTGGTAAAGAACCTAGACATCTGGAAGTTGTGGTGATTGGAAGCATATAACTGTCATGGTTCTTCAAGCAATTTTTTTAAGGTCCCTTTTTCCACACCACATAGCTCAGGGATTGGAAACATTAAACACTCAAAGAGTCTCAAAGGACCTAACTGGAAGCCCCCCATTTAATTTTGGAGCCGACCAGAAGTCCTGTTCCCCTACCATAGAGTCTCCTCCTAGCACGGCATCCTTTTTCCTCTCCCTGTCCTAACCGAAAGCCCTATCAAGTGTGGAGCTGACCGGAAAACCCACCCCTTGCCATAGAGTCTCCTCCTGGTGCATCCTGCTTCCCCCACCTAACCGGAAGCTCCTCTCAAAATTGTGGTGCCGACTGGTGACAGGGAGCCACAGCAGAGGGATGAAAGAGCCACATGCGGCTCCAGAGCCGCAGGTTGCTGACCCCTGACATAGCCCATACAGATCAAAATCTTCCCCCCCACTCCCAGCAGCCCCATTTTTAAGTCTGGCAAAAGCGCACGTCAGCTCCGATTTCAGCCTGGCTGCTTGCATTCGGAGAGGCACGCTTAATAGGATTGAAAGGAAAGAAATGTTACTTTTCATCACACCAGACAACAAAGAGAACCAGGGAAAACGAAAATATTATTTCGTTTGAACAAATTACAGCTCGTCTCTCGGGCTGTTTCTTTCTTTCCAGGGCGTAGATGAAGAAAAGCACTTTAATATCATTCCATCAAACTAAAAATTTAACTACATTTTTTTTTCCTCCTCCCGTGCAGATAAAATGTGTTCGGAGGATTCAGAGGAGATTAAAGTTCACCTAAGAAAAGAGTATTCAAATTTGAAGAGCTAATGGAAGCCTGCGAAAATATAAAAAAATAAAAAGTTAATGTCTATATCTTTCCTCTAAGGGACTTAGATTTCGGTATTCTTATAAAAACACATTGAGTTGATTTCATTTCTGTGTCTCTGCAGACGGCATTCTTGTAATTTCAGTAAGTGTTATAAATGTTATTTTAAGTATTATAATGCTAATCCCTACTGGCAATAAGGGGATCGAGGCGCCATTTCCATTACTAAGGTAATGTTTACCTCAGATAGCGTGTAATTGTTTTTTTTTTCCTGCAGTAAATGCTCTGCTCCCAACTGCTTAATCAACCATGGAAAAAAAGGGGTAGAGGTAGGAATAAAGGGGGGGGGGGTTTGAATTCAACCGGTTTAATGTTTTGGTTGATCACAGTAGAAGGAGCCACATGAATGTTTTCATCCATGGGAGTTGGCTTTGCCTGTGAAGTTGACCATCCCGAAGGCACAGAGTGGAGTTCTTGGCAACAGCCGGAAGGGTTTTTTTTTTATTAATATAAATATCACGGCCGTGGCATAAATCTTCTTTGAACTCTTGGGGCATTTCTTCGTTGCCTGAGATCCAGCCAAGGCTTTCCTAGAATCTTGCAATTGTTCAAATGGTTGAGTTGCATTCCAGTCACGGCGCCTCGCGGTGCTCTTGCGAGTATCAAGAGAACTCCGTGTAAGTTTTCTTCTGCATCACATCATTCTAAACAATATTTCATTTAGCCTTATGGAAGTTAAAAACTTTTTTTCTTCCATTCTCTTTCTCTATCTGTGTGTCTCTGTCTCTGTCTCTTTCTGTCTGTTTTTCTCTTTCTCTTTCTCTCTCTCTCTCTCTCTCTCTCTCTGTCTGTCTCTCTGTCTCTCTGTCTATGTCTCTCTGTTTTTCTGTCTGTCTGTCTGTCTATCTGTCTGTCTCTCTCTGTGTCTTTCTGTCTATGTCTCTCTCTGTGTCTTTCTCTGTCTATGTCTCTCTGTCTCTGTTTTTCTCTTTCTGTCTCTGTTTTCTCTCTCTCTCTCTCTCTCTCTCTCTCTGTGTCTCTCTCTCTCTCTCTGTCTTTCTGTGTGTCTCTCTGTCTATGTCTCTCTGTCTCTGCTTTTCTCTTTCTGTCTCTCTGTCTGTTTTTCTCTTTCTCTCTGTCTGTCTCTGTCTCTCTCTGTCTGTCTTTCTGTCTCTGTCTGTCTATGTCTCTCTCTGTCTTTCTCTGTCTGCCTATGTCTCTGTCTCTCTGTCTCTGTTTTTCTCTTTCTGTCTCTCTCTCTGTCTCTCTCTCTGTCTCTCTCTCTCTTTGTGTCTTTCTGTCTCTGTCTCTCTGTGTGTCTGTCTATGTCTCTCTGTCTCTGCTTTTCTCTTTCTGTCTCTCTGTCTGTTTTTCTCTTTCTCTCTGTCTGTCTCTGTCTCTCTCTGTGTGTCTTTCTGTCTCTGTCTGTCTCTGTCTCTCTCTGTGTCTTTCTCTGTCTGCCTATGTCTCTGTTTTTCTCTGTCTCTCTGTCTCTGTTTCTCTGTCTGTCTGCTTGCCTCCCTGCCTGTGTGTGTCTGTCTGTCTGTCTATCTGTCTGCATCTCTCTCCCCCCCCCCCCGCATAACCATCTCCTGGGCTCCTTAGTTAAGGAGTTAACAAGGATCCAATCTGACTTTCCCACTTTTCAAACGTGCGTGGCGTGCTTGGGTTAACGAATCTCGCTGCAGGAAAAGGACGTTACTTTCATCTGCTTAAAAACCAGGGCAAATGGCCTCCGCCCTTTTTTTATAAAGAGCCAATGCTGTAAATGCATAAGGGGAGGAGGGGAGAGGGGATAGGGAGAACTCTAGCGTGAACCGAGATAAAATAATTGAGGAATAAGAGCACACGGTGCTTCGGTTGCTCATGTACAAGTGTACAGGGTCCAATTACGGGGATTTCGCCCCTCCATCTGTTGCTCCTCTGGAAGGTCCACACGGAGAATGATCAGCCGTTCCCATTTTCACCTTTTTCTTCTGGTGTGTGTTTGTGTTTTCAGTTACACATGCTTATATCTGGATCCTAAACTATGCCCAACCTAATCTGAAGTGTGTGTGTGTGTGTGTGTGTGTGTGTACCTACTACAACTACAGTGTGAAGGTTGGCTATCAAACGGATCAATTGACCAAATGGCTCCTTCTTTGTTTAGTATGACGTACTGTAGCTGCTTATTCCAGTTAGGTAAAAGGCAAAATGGAACATTACAGGGTGTATTGGATGAGAAGAGTAAAAGTGCCTATGATTTGTATCGTGCTAAATTTATAACAGAATACAGGCAGTCCTCAACTTACAGCAGGTTATTTAGTGAGTGTTCAGTTACAGCAGCACTGAAAAAGTGACTTATGGCTGTTTATCCCAGTGTTTTTCAACCTTGGCAACTTGAAGATGTCTGGACTTCAAGTCCCAGAATTCCCCAGCCAGCGAATGCTGGCTGGGGAATTCTGGGAGTTGAAGTCCAGACATCTTCAAGTTGCCAAGGTTGAAAAACACTGGTTTATCCCACTTAGGAACTTTGCAGCACCCCCCCATAATCATGTGATCAAAATTCAGAAGCTTGCCAGCCGATTCACGCTTATGACCATTGCTGTGGCCCAAGGCCATGGCATCTCCTTTTACGACCTTCCGACCAGCAAAGCCAGATTCACTTAAGAACCAGATTATTAACTGAACCATGGCAGTGATTCACTTAACAACTGTGGCAAGAAAAGGTCATAAAATGGGGACAAAACTCACAACAAATGTCTCCCTTAGCGACATAAATTTTGGACTCAATTGTGGTCTTAAGTCGAGGACTACCTGAATATATCCAGATGAAGATATTGGCTGAAGTGACTCATGTGGGAATCTAAAAGGTCCATTGGCCTTGTTTTGGCATCCTTTATCCATCTACAATCACATAGTTTATATTCCACAAATTCTGAGAAGGAGAAAAGGAAAGAAGGGAAGGAGGGATGAAGGAAGGAAGGAAGGAAGGAAGGAAGGAAGGAAGGAAGGAATTGATTTTATTTGGTTTGTATGCCACCCTATTCCCAAGAGACTCAGGGAGGAAGGAAGGAAGGAAGGAAGGAAGGAAGGAAGGAAGGAAGGAAGGAGGGAAGGAAGGAAGGAAGGAAGGAAGGCGAGAGAGGTGGAAGAAAGGTCTTCAAGTGGTGACGGTTGGATGTCCCTGATGTAGAATGGATTTCTGACCTGACATGGCAAGAGGCAAGTTGAAACACCCCCCAAAAATCTGACTGCTGCAAAATCACAGCTGACACACTAGACACAAAAAAAGACCAACTCCCTTGACCAGGGAGTTGGACTAGAAGGCCTTGGAGATCCAACTCTGTGTTCTAAGGAAAGAAAGGAGGGAGGGAGAAAGGAGAAGGGAGGGAGCAAGCAAGGAAGAGAGGAAGGAAGGGAGATGTGGAAGGAAGGAAGGAAGGAAGGAAGGAAGGAAGGAAGGAAAGACGTGGAAGGAAGGAAGGAAGGAAGGAAAGACACAGAAGGAAGGAAGTAAAGACACAGAAGGAAGGAAGAAAGGAAGGAAGGAAGGAAGGAAGGAAGGAAGGAAAGACAAGGAAGGAAGGAAAGACACGGAAGGAAGGAAGGAAGGAAGGAAGGAAAGACAAGGAAGGAAGGAAGGAAGACCCAGAAGGAAGGAAGGAAGGAAAGACAAGGAAGGAAGGAAGGAAGGAAAGACACGGAAGGAAGGAAGGAAAGACACGGAAGGAAGGAAGGAAAGACAAAGAAGGAAGGAAGGAAGGAAGGAAGACCCAGAACGAAGGAAGGCCCTTAAAGAATGCACTTTGCCTCAATAAAACATCACCCCTCCTCTTCCCTTCCCAATTAAGGTGCAAATCCTCCATTACACCCCCCACAATCTCTCCTAGCTGCCCCCCAGGTGAAAGGCTGGGCCTTCAGCCACCTTCAAAAGGCTGTTCCTTGCAGGCTTCAGGTTACCACTTACATTCCCCACCATCAGCTGGAACAACGAGAGGGAAGAAGAGATTCTTCCTTGCAGCAGAGAGGAAACAAAGTCCAACAAAACAATATATTAAGGGAGGGGGAGAAAAAAAAAAGAGAAAGCCATGTTTTCAAAGGTTTCTGCAGTCGATGCTCCAGGGGAAAACAGCCACTCATCTATGACTGAGATTGCTTCGCAGACACATACTTCGGGGCCTGTGTTATCCCCACTCCACAGATGAGCAGAAAATACAGTTTGCTTTTTTTCCCCTTCTTTTTTTTTCCTTTTCTTATTTCTGGTTCGGTGTCTGTGGTCCGTGGAGTTCTCCGAGCTCTGCAATTTTATCAAGAAACCACAATGAAGGTTTTAATGGAGGCATTGCCTCTCTGCTCCCCAGAAGGGCTGAGTAGACTCTGGCTTATACCATTCTTCGGTATCTGCTCACCGTTGCTGAATTTTAAGAGTGCCTTCATCCAGTCTTATCTGGTAGCACCAGTAGGGAAGAAACGCACCGCGCTGAATTATTCATAGCATCCTAGAAGGTTGAATGTTCGGGCAGGGGTGTCAAACTCAAGGCCCGGGGGCCGAATCCGGCCTGCGGGTGCTTAGATCTGGCCCATGGGCCGGATCTAAGTGTGGACGTTTTTTGTGTAGCACTGAGTTTCATTGTTGGGACATCCATGTCTCCAAGTTTGCTTTACGACCATTCTCCAGTTCTCCTCTATTAAACAATGCCAGCTTTTGGAATTGTGGCTCTCTATTTACTCCTGCCCTATGGAACAGTTTCCTCCCAAATCCTTGAGAACTCTGATTCTCTTGAACTTCCACAATGCTATAAAAGATCCAGCTTTCCCCCCAAGACACTGTCCCAGGTTGTTAGATAAGGTAAAGGTTCCCCTAGTCGTTCCTGACTCTAGGGAACGCTGCTCATCTCCGTTTCAAAGCCGAAGAGCCAGCGCTGTCTGAAGACGTCTCCGTGGTCATGTGGCCGGCATGACTAAAAGCCAAAGGCGCACGGAACACTGTTATCTTCCCAGATGGTTCCTATTTTTCTACTTGCATTTTTTACGTGCTTTCGAACTGCTAGGTTGGCAGAAGCTGGGACAAATAACAGGAGCTCATTCCATTATGCAGCACTAGGGATTCAAACCGCCGAACTGTCAACCTTTTTGATCAACAAGCTCGTCGTCTTAGCCACTGACCCACCGCGTTTCTTAAGGATGTTAGATAGGAACACAATGTCTGTGGTTTTGTCTGATGAATCTATTAATGGCTCAATTAAGGTATGGTTATTTTAATTCTGGTTTTTGTTTGGAGTGTAGAGCTGATCACCCCAGAGGTCATACGTGAGATGGGCAGCCATAAATATTTCCCACAGAAATAAATTCTATTTCATTATAGTTATGCTTATTGTAATTCTGGTTTCTTTTTGGTTTGTAGAGCTGATCACCCCAGTTTTCACATGTGAGATGGTCAGCCATTTTCTACAGAAATAAATTGTATTTCATTATCTTTTCCCTGAGGCTAAGGAAATGGGCTGGAAACTTGTAGGAATTTCCCTAGTGAATCAAGATACGAAAACAATTCGCACCCATGCCATCCAAGCAGCCATAAGCGTACCCCCAAACCTACCACCACGAAATGACTTCCCAAGTGAAGGTTGGCGATATTTCTCTTTAACCCAGTCTTTTCTAACAAGAGAATCTCTCTCTCTCTCTCTCTCTCTCTCTCTCTCCCTCCCTCTCTCTCTCTCTCTCTCTCTCTCTCTCTCCGTCTCTGTCTGTCTCTGTCTCTCTCACTCTCTCTTTCTCTCTCTTTTTCTCAATTTTTCTCTCTCCCTCTGTCTCTTTCTCTCTCTCTCTCTGTGTCTCTGTCTCTCTCTGTCTCTGTCTTTCTCGCTGTCTCTCTGTCTCTGTCTCTCTCTCTGTCTCTCTCTGTCTCTCTCTGTCTGTCTCTGTCTCTCTGTCTCTGTCTTTCTCACTCTCTCTTTCTCTCTTTTTCTCTCTGTTCTGTCTCTTTCTCTCTCTGTCTCTGTCTCTGTCTGTCTCTGTCTGTCTCTGTCTGTCTCTGTCTGTCTCTGTCTGTCTGTCTCTCTGTCTCTGTCTTTCTCACTCTCTATTTCTCTCTCTCTTTCTCTTTTTCTCTCTCTCTGTCTCTTTCTCTCTCTCTCTGTCTCTCTGTGTCTCTCTCTGTCTCTCTGTCTCTGTCTTTCTCTCTGTCTCTCTGTCTCTCTGTCTCTGTCTCTCTCTCTCTGTCTGTCTCTGTCTCTCTGTCTCTGTCTTTCTCACTCTTTCTCTCTCTTTCTCTGTCTCTGTCTCTCTCTGTCTCTGTCTCTGTCTCTGTCTCTGTCTCTGTCTCTGTCTGTCTCTGTCTCTGTCTCTGTCTTTCTCACTCTCTCTTTCTCTCTTTCTCTCTTTTTCTCTCTGTCTCTGTCTCTTTCTCTCTCTGTCTCTGTGTCTCTGTCTCTCTCTATCTCTGTCTTTCTCACTGTCTCTCTGTCTCTGTCTCTCTGTCTCTCTCACTCTCTGTTTCTCTCTGCCTGCCTGCCTGCCTGCCCCCCCTCTCTTCTCTTGATTGCTAGGGCTGTTTAATATTGTGCAAAGAATCCCAATAGCAAATGGTGGTAAAGACAAATTAGAGACTTTTTGGCTGTCTTAGTGGGTCATCTCCCAGCAGACGTAGACAAGGGCACTGTAAAGAGATTCCATCTGCAGGGCCTGAAAATGCCATTTCCCCATCTGCTAGATGGATGGTGAACTCAGCACACTGTAGAGGGAGGCAAACACACTTCCAAGCCAGGTTTTCAAATGAAGCTGTGAAGGAGGGGAGGAAGAGTAGGCTTGGGTTCAAATTTGGAACTTGCAGCTTTTTTTTTTGCAAGCAACTCTGGAATGACCTTTTTGAAATTCCTTTCAAATGCTGGAGGAGTGTTCCCAGTTGTTTGCTGGCAAATAGTACAGGAATTAAGATTGGTCAGTGTAGAATCTAGGGATGAAAACTTCTGAATTATTATTATTAAACATGTCTGTTTGGTAGAGGTTCTGAATGCAGTTGAATATCATTTTTTCTGTTTTCAAGAAAGAGAGTAAGAGGGTTATTACTGATACAGATAGAACATTTATAGCTCAGGGTTGAACTGAGTGATCCTTGGTGTCCTCTGAGTTCAGTTGTTTTCTTGCAGACGTTTCATTACCCAACTTGGTAACATCCTCAGTGCTAGTAGAGAGTAGGGTTTGCTCTCTGTTCATATGCAAGTTGTTTGCCCTGTGAGTGTTGGTGGGAGTATTCTTGGTGGTCCTTGATTAGGCTGTTATTTGTGGTTTGTTGTCTGATTGAGGTGTTTTGTTACTGCCTGATTGTTGGTCCAGCATTAATCTTGGTGCTAATCTCTGCTAATCCAGATGTTGACTGCTGTCAAGGAGATACTTTGGACTTTGGGGGGGGGGTTATTATTGTTTTAATAGCAAGAGCAGGTGTGGGCTTGAATATTGAAAGTGGAATTTCAAAACCTGAGGCATTTTTTTTTCTCCCTGAGAGATGATTATGTTCTATGATTGGCATATGTGTTCATCAAAGCCTTTTTAGAAATGTGAAATGGAGAGAAATATCAGAAAGGGATTTCTCTGATCCAGTCATGTCATGGGTATTTTTGTACATTGAGCTGGTTGTAACCTAATGGCAACTGATGAAGGAGAACATATCAAAAGCACTAGGACAAGTTTTGCTTTGACTGACGGACACACAGACAACTGTATGGATGTGCGTGCGTGTATGTGTGTATGTGAAAACAACAGCCTGAGGATGGCGAGTGAGACCTCGCCGAAACATTGCCAAGACAATCTCAATCTTACACGGGAAAAGACCCGAATACAACAAGACCAGCATGCATCTATCTCTCTATCTCTCCATCGCTCTATCTTTCTATCTCTCTATCTCTCTATATATATATCTATTATTTAGTGTCACATCCCCTGGTGTGCCCAAATATGGGAGGAGGCCTACTGCTTCCTTTCTTGGCTCGTCACAAGAGACCATCCAGACAGAAAGCCAATATTTTTACTGTTGCCAAATACAACACATCTATATCTATCTATCTATCTATCTATCTATCTATCTATCTATCTATCTATCTATCTATCTATCTATCTATCTATCTATCTTTCTATCTATCTATCTATCTCTATCTATCTCTATCTCTATCTATCTCTCTCTCTCTCTCTCTCTCTCTATATATATATATATATATTATATATGTATGTATGTATGTATGTCTCTCTATATCTATATCTATATCTATATCTATGTCTATATCTATCTATCTATCTATCTATCTATCTATCTATCTATCTATCTATCTCTATCTATACATACATACAAACATACATACACACACACACACACACACACATTTTATATATCACATTAAGCCTTGCTTTATTAAACCATTTTTTAAAACTAAGCACAATTGATTTCACACCGTATGTGAATACAGTTACTACATAGTAACCAAATTGAAGATTTAGGTCAGTGTCTGACTGACATCCTCTAATACCTCTGCATATACCTGGAAACTCAAATGCTTTAATAAACAGAGTACTTGACCCCGAGGTCAGATACATGCCTTCTGTTACCTGCACAGTGCTACTTTTAAATGCTCATTTCCCATCCTCAAGGAAGTGATGGTGCCCTGAATACCACTTCCTCGTAGATATTTGACTTTCAATAGAATATTTTTTTTTTTTGCTTTCTCACTCACTCTCCTCTTGCAAAGCCTTAAAAATATGTTTGCAAAGTGAAAGGGTTTTGTCTGGAAATGCTCCTGGTTTTCCACCACCACCCGCTTCCCAGTCATGGGAGATGTGGTTGGGTGCTGAGGAATTCATGACCTCACACATATAATGAGGGTCAGCGATGAGGCTGTCCTAATAATTTCCTGGTCCCTTGTCGTTCTCCGAGAGCCATTACATGGGGAGCTCTGACTGCTCCAATACTCAGTGCAATAAAGATGCTGTGGAAGCAGGAGACCACAACTTTAAGGTGGGAGGGACGTCAGTCCATGAGTGGACACCAAGGCATCAGAGCAGCTTAATCACTTAAATGGAGCCTATTAGTAAATTTAGTGGAAAGGTGTTATGGAGAAGACTTCCCCCCCGCCTCTGCCTTGGTGTGTTTGGAAAGGAGATCAGTTACGAGACTATTAAAATGTTATTTTGATAATTAAACCCACAGCTGTTGTGAGGGCATTGGGGGCAGGAGCCAATGAAGCAGCAGACTGCACAATGGATTGGCTAAATAAGTGGGGGGGGGAGGAAAGCTGGAGAGAGGAAGGAAAGAACAAAGGAAACACAAAAGTCCCACCATGGTGCATCTTGCTGGCTTCCCATTTTGATGTTCCTCTTCAGGCTAAAGAAGAGATTTGTAGGCATGGCGTTTTGAGGGAAGAGAAGGTCTTCAGCAGTAACAGAATAATGGAGTTGGAAGGGACCTTGGAGGTCTTCTAGTCCAATCCCTTGCTCAAGGAGGAGACCAGTGGTGGGTTTCAAAAATTGTTCGAACCTACTCTGTGGGTCTGGCCTCCTTTGTGGGAGTGGCTTGCCACCCATGTGACCGGATGGGAGTGGCTTGCCACCCATGTGACCGGATATGAAGATGCCGATGACACTTGTCAGAACCACCTTAAATCACCTCACACACAGCACTGGCATGCATAAGAATAGGATGTAAACTTGTTTTTTAAAAGGCATCTTTGGTTTGCGTTAAAACAACTTCAACACAACACACAATGTTCTGATTGCACCACAAACGCAGTAGTCATCCTTACCTTTCACAGAGGCACTGAGTTTTATAAATAGGAGCATGATAGTGTAGAATAATCATGTCCAAGGACCAATGGTGGGTTTCAAAAAAGTTTGGAACGTCTTCTGTAGGTGTGGCCTGCTTTCCGGGTCCACTGGTGGAACCTCTTCTAACCGGTTCGGTAGATTTGACGAACCGGTTCTACCGAATAGGTGCGAACTGGTAGGAACCCACCTCTGGAGGAGACCCTATACCATTTCAGACAAATGGTTGTCCAATCTCTTCTTAAAAACCTTGAGTGATGGGGCAATCAAATCTTCCGGAGGCGAGCTACTCCACCGATTAATTGTTCTCACTATCAGGAAATTTCTCCTAAGTTCTAGATTGGTTCTCTCCTTGATTAGTTTCCATCCACTGCTTCTTGTCCTGCCTTCAGTGTACCTATATCTCTCTTTCTTTGTGGCAGCCCCTTAGATATTGGAATGCCACTATCATGTCACCCCTAGTCCTTCTTTTCATTAAACTACTGTATTTTTCAGAGTATAAGACTCACCTCCCCCCCCCAGAAAGAGGGTGAAAATCTGGGTGCATCTTATACACTGGATACAGCATTTTTGGCCTATTGAAACCCCACTTCCTTCACAAAAATGAATGTGCAGAGGATTTGGGAGGCTCGGAAAGTGCTCTTGGGGGCTGCAGAGGGCAAAAATGAGTAAAAAATGGGCCATTTTTTGTTCATTTTTGCCCCAGCCCCCAGAAGCACTCTACAAGCCTCCTAAAGCCTCTGCATGCCCTTTCTTCTTGCAAAAAATAGCCCAGTTTTGCAAAAAAGAGGCCATTTTGGTTCGTCGTTGTCCCCCCCCCCCGGAGCACTCTACAAGCCTCCAAAAGCTCTGCATGCCCCCCTTTTTTGTTGCAAAAAATGAGGCGTGCAGAACTTTTGGTCAGTCTGCAGAATGCAAAAAAGTTTTTTTTTAATTTACCTCTTCAAAATCATGATGCTTCTTATACTCCGGTGCGTCTTATAGTCTGAAAAATACGGTAGATACACCCAACTCCTGCAACCTTTCTTCATATGTTGTATTTCTTTCTGGCAGTACGATTCATACTTTAGGAAGTGTTCCCTTTTCTCTTCCTTTTTTTTTTTTCGCATAGAAATTTTTTTTATTTTCCATTTCATAGCATATAATCACATGTATACTATTACATAGTCAATATCATGTTGTATTATTAAGTAATTACATCAGTTCATGTTACCATCAACTACCAAAGGAAAAAAAAAAGAAAACCAGTTATTGGCTCTTCTGCTCTCCATATACCATATTTATCCGGCACTTTCTTCCCTCTCTCTCCTCCCCCTTTCTACATCCTTTCTTCCCTCCATCATTTTCTACTCTACTTCCCCTTCCTTTCTCCTTCTCCTCTCACCCCTTACCACTCCTCTCTCCCCTTACTTGAGAGACCGCCTTCTGCCGATTACCTCCCACAGACCCATTCGATCCACAGATTAGGCCTCCTCCGTATTCCATCTGCCGGCCAATGTTGGCTGGCGACTACTCGGAGGAGGGCCTTTTCTGTGGCTGCTCCGGCCCTTTGGAACAAGCTCCCCGTGGAGATTCGGACCCTCTCCACCCTTCGGGCCTTCCGGACGGCCATGAAGACCTGGCTGTCCCAGCAAGCCTGGGGTTGAGTCCCCCCCCTACTCGAATTTGCTGTGTCTGTTGTGCTTTTAAATTGTTCGTATTGTCTGATTGTTTTGTCTTACTTTTTGTAATTTCCCCTACCTTGGCTTTTGTTCAGCCACCCTGAGTCCCTTCGGGGAATAGGGCGGCCTACAAATTGAATAAACTCCAAACTCCACTCCTCCTTATACACCTCATCTTCCCCTCTCACCCTCTCTCCTGTCCCTCTCTTCCTATCTTTCGTCTCTCCTCTGCTTCCCTATTCTCTTCCTTGAACGGTGCCTAGGCTGAGTTGCTCAGAGCTTTCCGGTGGTTTTGGGAGAGGCCTTCAGCCACCAAGCGACTTCTGGAAACCAACACCTTCCATTCTTCCCCTAAAGAGTACTGTGTTGCTCTTGTATTGAAGAGGTTGACACAGTCCTCTTTTGGCTGCTCTGCACTGGCTGCTCCCAGCCTCGACAGCTTACTACAGCCTGAAAAACAGACCTGTGTGAATTGTTCGTTGTATGCAAACTGCCACATGGATCTGCTAGTTTAACATAAGAGCACCGAGGCTATTCCATTTCTCCCCCCCCCCCACCTCCCAAGAAGTATCACTGGGAATCCTTAAAAAAAAAAAGCCATCCAGTTTTGTCAAGAGTTATTTGCAAATAAATAATAAGGAAAAGTAGAAACAGATCTGGGATCTGGCAGTATCAGGACCTTGGAGAGTTCGCCGAAGGAGGTTTTTAAAATTAGTTTGACACTCTCTACGACAGCTGTTGTTCCAGTGATGTTTCTGTTCCCCGCTCCACTCTCATCCCCACCTCTGGTAGAGTAAGGCCACTTTAACCGTTCTCTAATTTATCATTACAAATAAATAATTTGCCATTTGTATTTTTATTATAGCAATAGCAGTTAGACTTATATACCACTTCATAGGACTTTCAGCCCTCTCTAAGCGGTTTACAGAGTCAGCATATCACCCCCAACAACAATCCGGTTCTCATTTTACCCACCTCGGAAGGATGGAAGGGTGAGTCAACCCTGAGCCGGTGAGATTTGAACTGCCGAACTGCAGAACTGCAGTCAGCTGAAGTAGCCTGCAGTGCTGCACTCTAACCACTGCGCCACCTCGGCTCTGTTCTCTGTTCTCTAATTTATCATTACAAATAAATAATTTGCCATTTGTATTTTTATTGCTGTTGGAGATATGCTTTTGTATGAGTTTATTGCTTTGACTACGAAGAGATGGGCGGCAAAGAAATTTAATAAAGAAAGAAAGAAATACTCAAAGAGTATTTATACTTAAGAACTCTACAAAACCCAAGGACTGGGGGCGGGGTGACATGATAGCAGTGTTCCAGTATTCGTGGGGCTGCCACAAAGAAGAGAGATGAGGAATGAGGCAATAGAGGACCTATGACCATAATGGCAAACCCATGGCACGTCTGCCACAGGTGGAATGCAGCACCCTCTCAGTGGGCACATGAGCCGTTGCCTCTGTTCAGCTCCGCCCTGCATGTGTGCACACCTCCTGCTGGCCAGCTGGTCGTAGGGTCTCCGCCACGCATGCGTGGGGGCAGGGTGCACATGGGGGAGCATGCGCAGGGGTGGGGCATGTGTACATGGGGGGAACATGTGCATTGCATTTTGGGGGTTTGGGCAAGCTTTGGGCACTTGGTCCAGAAAAGGTTAGCCATCACTGGTCTATGACTACTTGCCATGGCCAACTCACCATGGTCAACTTGCCATGGCCAACTCACTATGGTCAACTTGCCATGGCCAACTCACCATGGCCAACTTGCCACAGCCAACATGCTATGGCCAACTCGCCATGACCAACTCACCCCGGGACAAGAGTTACACTAATATCAAGGAAATAGTGTAATAGAATCATTAAAGAAAGGATGGACAAAATGAAATGGGAATGACAAAAATTAAAATAACTTTAAAATTATTTTAAATAATTAAACTGAGTTGTTGAAAAGTGAGTTGGCCATGGCGAGTTTGTCCCATGGCGAGTTGGCCTCGGCAACTTGGCTGTGGCGAGTTGGCTGACAAGTTGGCCATGGTGGGTTGGCTGTGGCGAGTTGTCCCATTCTGGCAACAGGTTACTGATTGTCATTGTGAGCTGTGGCAGTACTGTGTGCACCCAGAAGAAAAGTCACCTGTGGAATGTCTGATTTGACTAGGGTCCTCTACATGGAATCCAAAATAGGTAGAATTTTTCGGCATGACCTATTCTCTTCCCTACAAAGTTGGCATCTAAAGTATAGCAAGAACTTTTGTGGGTGATACTCCCACGCATCCAGCATGCAAGCAACCTCCATCACAAGATCAGAACTAGCTTTTACTTCATGTAATCATATTATCACCCTTGTGGGCAACGATAACTATTGTTTTTAGGTGTTGCCTCTTTAGGTCCTTTGTCTGTCAATGATAATCTTTTGGGTGTATATTATTAGAACAAGGTGGGCTAAATTCTTCTTTCCAACTTCACTTCTACACTTCTGTATTTGTCCTGTAGATGGGAGGATTTGAGGTCAGGAGAACAGATAGGGTTTGAGTGTCCAATCAAGTGGTGAAATTCAATTTTTTTAACTACTGGTTCTGTGGGCGTGGCTTGGTGGTTGTGGTAGGGGAAGGATACTGCAAAATCTTGACTCCCATCCCATTCCAGGGGAAGGATACTGCAAAATCTCCATTCCCTCCCCACTCCTGGGGGAAGGATACTGCAAAATCCCCATTCCCTCCCCATTCCTGGGGGAAGGATAATGCAAAATCTCAACACCCATCCCACTCCAGGGGAAGGATACTGCAAAATCTCCATTCCCTCCCCACTCCAGGAAAAGGATACTGCAAAATCCCCATTCCCTCCCCACTCCAGGAGAAGGATACTGCAAAATCTCCACTCCATCCCCATTCCCTCCCCACTCCAGGAAAAGGATACTGCAAAATCTCCATTCTCTCCCCATTCCAGGGGAAGGATACTGCAAAATCCCCATTCCCTCCCCACTCCAGGAGAAGGATACTGCAAAATCTCCATTCCCTCCCCACTCCAGGAGAAGGATACTGCAAAATCCCCATTCCCTCCCCACTCCAGGGGAAGGATACTGCAAAATCTCCATTCCCACCCCACTCTGGGGACAGCCAGAAGTGGTATTTGCCGGTTCTCTGAACTACTCAAAATTTTCGCTACCGGTTCTCCAGAACCTGTTAGAACCTGCTGAATTTCACCCGTGGTCCAAACGCACTTTTATGGAATGTTTATATTGCTTTCCAGAGTTTGCGGAACATGCTAGAAGTTCTCACCAGTGAGAACTTCCCAGCTGTTTGGAACAGACTGTGCTCGTAAGACATGTGCGCTGCGGTAACATCGGAGTTACCCAGTAGTGTTGCCGCATCTCCGTTTGCTCGCTGCTCACTAGCTGCGCATCACCACCGTAATCATTTTCAGATTTACAGGCATTAAATATTTTAATTTAATGCCTTGGCTGTCTAGTAATTCATGCACTTAATTATATGATAATTACTCAAATTAAAGAGGTACAGCTGCTGCTGAATTGGTTCTTTAAGGGATCTGAGGTTGGGTTTTTATTTTTGGAATTGCCCTTTAATTTCTTACATGCATGGGTACGTGTTTGTGTGTGTGTGTGTATGTAAGAGAGAGAGAGAGCCACAACTGTGAGTTGTGTTGTCTTGGCTTCTCCCAACAGGTGAAAACCCTGCGCTAAATTTAAGAAGCCTCTAACAAAGACAACATACAGATGTAATTATTTCACTCTTCGCTCTCCCATTGTCTCACCAGAGAACAGAATAAGTTGGCAGCTGGGCATTGGGCTCAGGCACTGGCTGTTCTTATAACTCCTTGCAGATTACGATCATAAAAACACAAGTCTAAGATGGGCTCCCTTGTTTTGGACTCCAGGAAGAAAAGCACGCTGCTTTGGATGGATGACTGCCCGAATTGCCCTGTCTGGCTTAATTATAAGCTAAGCAATTTTATCACGGGCTGATCGGAGTCCGTATAAAAAGTCCATTTTGTGGCAGACGAGCCTATTTCTATTTAGGATGTTTGTCCACATTTGAAATTACGTTCAAACCCCCAAGATTGCCAGCTCTTAAGATGAGAGGGGGAGGAAAAGGCCGGTTCTTTGAGTAAGGCTGGAGAGTCCAATTCAACAGGGACCCAGGGAGTAAAGTCCAATTATTTCTGGCAGATTTGGAGAAAGAGAGCAGAACAAAAGCTGGATATCTAATACATACTGCTTTTAAAAAAAGGGAGAAAGAAACAGCCGGGGTTACCCTTGCTTTTCTGGCCACTAGGATGGGCACATTTGTAAGCTACTAATCCATGCTTCTCTGTTTTATAGTAGGAATTTTTTCCATCATTAAAAAAATCAACCCAGTATTATGCCTTTCCACCTTGCGCCCTCCCTAGAGTGAAGCTATCAAGATCTTATATAGTGGATGGATCAGTGGTGGGTTTCAAAAATTGTTCAAACCTACTCTGTGGGTGTGGCCTCCTTTTTGGGAGTGGCTTGCTGCCCATGTGACCGGATGGGAGTGGCTTGCCGCCCATGTGACCGGATGGGAGTGGCTTGCTGCCCATGTGACCAGATGGGAGTGGCTTGCTGCCCATGTGACCGGATGGGAGTGGCTTACTGCCCATGTGACCGTATGGGAGTGGCTTGCCGCCCATGTGTCCGTATGGGAGTGGCTTGCCGCCCATGTGTCCGGATGGGAGTGGCTTGCCGCCCATGTGACCGGATGGGAGTGGCTTGCTGTCCATGTGACCAGATGGGAGTGGCTTGCCGCCCATGTGTCCGGATGGGAGTGGCTTGCCGCCCATGTGACCGGATGGGAGTGGCTTGCTGCCCATGTGTCTGGATGGGAGTGGCTTGCCGCCCATGTGTCCGGATGGGAGTGGCTTGCCGCCCATGTGACCGGATGGGAGTGGCTTGCTGCCCATGTGACCGGATGTGAGTGGCTTGCCGCCCATGTGACCAAATATGAAGATGCCGACGACACTTGTCAGAACCACCTTAAATTACCTCACACACAGCCCTGGCATGCATAGGAATAGGATGTAAACTTGTTTTTGAAAAGGCATCTTTGGTTTGCGTTAAAACAACTTCAACACACGCAATGTTCTGATTGCACCACAAACGCAGTAGTCATCCTTACCTTTCACAGAGGCCCTGAGTTTTATAAATAGGAGCATGACGGTGTAGAATAATCCTATCCAAGGACCAGTGGTGGGTTTCAAAAGCCCTATGAAGCAGTATATAAGTCTAACTGCTATTGCTATTGCTGTTGCTATTCCTCCTCCCTTTCACCATTACTATTACTATTGCAGGAAACTTAGTTCTGCTTTTATTTAACTCTCCAGTCCTGTGATTGTCCAAATTGCTGCTGTAGCGTTGCGTTTGCCACCAAAAGGGTTACAACATTTTTAAACCCCTGTACGCAGACAATTTTCAGCTAGCTTACAGCAGCTGCAGCGTCTTGCTGATAGATTAAAAGCAGCTCCCAACCTCAGAATGAAGTACATTCAAACTCCTGCGGAGTTAAGCTGGGGCGAGGCCTCTGCAGCTGTTACTTTTAGGCCAAGTTTCCAACTGAACTCCCAAGGATAAAGATACAACTTTTTTTTCTTTTTTAAGAGCAAAGTTAAAGTCTTCTAAATATGGGGAACCAATTATGGACGAGACGTGTGTGTTTTCCACTTAAAGGAGCAGATCTTTTGCCAACAGGAGGGTAGCAGTTTTTTAACTACCGGGTCTCGCAAACCTGCGACGGCGCCTGGGTTTTTAATTTTGCTTTGCAAGGCACATTTTGGATGTTTGCAGCTTTGCCTCTGAAGCACTTTGGAAGGAAAAACGGCACACAGAGGGGCCCACGGAGTATTTAAAGGGGACCGTATCCCTAGTGACCCATCAGGACAGCCAGTTTGGCAGGCCAAAGGAAGACATAAACAGACAGCGAAAGGCGATCTGAAAACAGCTTTCTGTGATGGAGAAGATGAGGCCAATATATATATATTAGATTTTTACAACCCCTGGTAAGCCCCAATTATGGGAGGAAGCTAACTGCTTCCATCATCTGTCAATCGGCTCGTCACAAGAGTCCATAACGACAGAAACCCAACATTATTTACTGGACTCTTGTGATGAGCCGATTGACAGATGATGGAAGCAGTTAGCTTCCTCCCATAATTGGGGCTTACCAGGGGTTGTAAAAATCTAATAGATACCTTTCACCCTGGCTTCGCTGATAACGGATAAGAGCCTGTGGCCTAATGGCTAAGAAGTCTGCCTAGTATGTCATATAGCCCAGGTTCAAATCCCAGTAAGGGTATGGCTAGCTGATGAGAGCTAAATAGCTTGAAATAGATCTATACTAGTCTCCCTTTATTTATTTATCAGCACAAAAAAAAACAACCCACATATATATATATATAGCTTCCATCAAAAGCAAGGCCATAAGGTTACTTACCTGCCTTGAGAAACATCCAAAACATTTTGATTGGCAAATAGATGACAATTGTAGCTCAAGACCCCAAAGTAAGTAAATCTCCACTTCAGGGAAAGAAAGTCCCATCTTATAAATGGCCATTTAGCCCATGTCATTGCAAGAAAATCTTGAAGGGAACATTTCAAATAACTCAAAGAGACACCACCTTAATCTAGATATATAAAAATGCATCTCTCTCTCTCTCTCTCTCTCTCTCCCTCACTCACTCTCTCTCTCTCTCCCCCCTCTCTCTCTCCCTCCCTCCTTTCCTCCCTCCCTCTCTCTCTCTCTCTCTGTGTGTGTTCCAACATAACTCTGGAAAACCTTGAACAATTTCAACCAGACTTGCTACACAGATTACGTAGCCTCTGGAAACAAATATTGTGGGGGGTAAGACACCCCCAATACTCCTCGGGGTAAGTGTCGTGTTAAGATACAGCCTGTTGTGCCTTAAAATGGCTTCTACTGTACTGCCTTAAAATGGCTTCTACCGTACAGCACAGTGGAGTTGCCATGGTAACGGCTTCATAGTACTCCACAAGGGGGCTCCCTCTTGGTAAGGGGGAAAATCCAACATTAGAAATTACATTTGGTC
Source organism: Thamnophis sirtalis (assembly GCF_051295495.1). Taxonomy (NCBI): domain Eukaryota; kingdom Metazoa; phylum Chordata; class Lepidosauria; order Squamata; family Natricidae; genus Thamnophis; species Thamnophis sirtalis. The sequence goes on along the minus strand of NW_028261394.1, from coordinate 42,415,634 downwards.
CAGACATTTCCCCCCTATAAATAAATACCTGGGCAATGCTGGGCTATCTGCTAGTGAACTCATAAATCAGGCTGGGCAATCCTTCTTATGGTTTCCAAGATTTTGTGTTCACTCTTGACTATCAGTAAATGTTTTCTTTTACTCACATCTCATGGAGTTCTTCCTTCCTTGATCTTACTCAACAACATTATGCCTCCCTTGCACTAAGTCTTCCTTGTTCCACTCTTTCATTGCACCAGGTAGGATGTTATTGGGCCTCTATAGAAGTTCTAGTGACACTCATTTGACATAAGGTCCTTTTTAGTCTATAACAGTGTTTCTCAACTTTGGCAACTTGAAGATGTCCGGACTTCAACTCCCAGAATTCCCCAGCCAGCGAATGCTGGGAGTTGAAGTCCGGACATCTTCAAGTTGCCAAGGTTGAGAAACACTGGTTTATAACTAGCTGATAACTCAAAGTTGCCCGGGTATTTATAGACGTTGAAGCGTTTGTCTGACAGGGAGCCATTGAGAGGGGCCTTTCTTCCCCTACTCCCATGCCCATCACCCCTGCCCTCTCCCTTCCCCCTCCCATACGCTCCTCATCTGTTGACGATCCTGGCATTTTGCCCCAACTCCATCAGGTGCTTCCCCATTGGTCCACTGGAGGGCAAATCATGGCTGACTTTCCAGAGGAAGCTGTGAGGGAACTGACATCACAAACAATTGCCACTCTAGGATGGCGCACTCGGTCTCCTTAATGGCCCAGGATTTCCCTTCTCCCTCCCATGGCATCCCAAACACTTGCTGCTCTAGAACGCTGCACTCTCTCTCCCCTTAACAGGCCAGGCATTCCAGGGTTATTCTGGAACACACCCATACCCATAGACAACAATGAATTATGATCCTTAAAAATCTTCCTCATGTAGCTGAGCAATCCTGATGTCATGCGACGCTAGTTAATGAAGCCCTGATTTCTTGCTCCCTATCTAGCAGAGGTCAGAAAACTGGTCAGAAAAAAATGATTTTAAGGGTACCTGTATGTAATAAGCCCACCCACCCACCGCTACCACTAAGACTGATGCAGTGTTCAGTTGTTGTTGTTATTTTTTTTTTAAAGAGAAGCATTCCTGCCTTCAAGGGCTGGTAGATGGCTTTTTGAAAATGTACTGCTCCCACGGAGAAATATATTTGAGGCTTTCCCTGCTGGTCACCAGAATTAAATTTATGGTTGCCACTGTTAATCTGTTGACTAGATTTGTGGTCTCGCACACTCCAGCTTTCTCGACGTCCAGCAGGAAGCTGTCAGCCAGGGAATGTTGACAAACAGTGCAGGTTCTTTAAGGGAAATAAAAGATGGATTTGAACAGGGCTGCAGATTGTTACGGCAAGAACACTCGATAGAGAATGGGAGAGAAACATCAGCGAAGGGAAAGAAACCCAATGAATTTCGGTCAACTTCAAGTATCGCTAGAGCTTTGGCAGCAAGTCCCACCAGGGTGGGTCTCTCCCCACCGCACCCCAGTTTGCTTGCATTTGCTGTCCGTGGCTCTCAGACATGTCAACTCGGAAATAGCAATAGCACTTTTAATGATCCCATAATCCCTTGCAGTGTGCAACTAAATGGAGCTGAGTGATTACTGGCCAGATGCCCTTCCTTTTGCCAATGCAGAGTTCTATTCAGCAGATATATTCTCATTGTGCCCAGAGAGAGAAATATCTCCCTTTACCTTGGATCGAACCCACAGCCAATCCTAGGTATTTCCAGCCCTCTGTAAGTGGTTTAGAGTTAGCATTTTGCTCCCAACAATCTGGGTCCTCGTTTTACCGACCTCAGAAGGATGCAAGGCTGAGTCAACCTTGAGCCAGTCAGGATCGAACTGCTGTCAGTCGGCAGAGTCAGCCTGCAATACTAAATTCTAACCACTATTGTTATCTAACCATAGCTTAGATAACAATAGCCCTTAGACTTATGTACTGTTTCACAGCGCCTTACAGCCCCTCCGTACTCCTTTGTCCTATGGAATTATATTTTTGAGATTCCCAACCAGTGATGAATGTTCTTAATAAGCACACTTTTTTTAAAAAAAAATTGTGTATTCCATTGTTTTCCTAATAATGGGATTAATTAATCCATACTGTGATTCCTGCCTACAATACCTGAAATTGAAGATTACATAACCACTTTTAATTTTCCCAAAAAAGGAGAGAGAGAGAGAGAGAGGGAGAGGGAGAGGGAGAGGGAGAGGGAGGGAGGGAGAGAGGGAGAGGGAGAGGGAGAGAGGAGGGAGGGAGGGAGGGAGGAGAGAGAGAGAGAGAGAGAGAGAGAGAGAGAGAGAGAGAGAGAGAGAGAGAGAGAGAGAGAGAGCTTGCGTTGCTTATTTTTGGCCTTAACCACTGGAACATAAAATTATTTGCTTGGGTATTTCCTTCTGTTCCAACTTCCTGTGCTTTTGCAAGCAACACAGGCTGGTGGCTTTCATCTTGCAAGGGTTTTTTTTTTTATAAAGACCCCCCCCCCCCAAAAAAAATCCTACAAAAATTGTACCTGCACAATGTCAAATCCCGAGAACATTTTTGCTACTGCTCAGATGATGCGTTGACTCTTTTCTAGTGTGTCTGTGTGTATGTGTGTGTGTGTGTGAGAGAGAGAGAGAGACAGATAGACAGACAGACAGACAGACTCTGGGTTTGCGTCTGTGAGTAAATATGTAGATATCCTCCCCCTAAACACACCGTGTTACTACAGCTTCCCTTTGGCTGAGCTAATTTATCTTTAAAAATGCCTCCTAGATTTGCTTCTCTTTCTCTCTCTCTCTCTCTCTTTCTCTTTTTTCCTTCAAGCTATTGTTCTTTCCTTTTCCCCTTTTTTTTTATTTAAAAAAAAAACAACCAACACAAAACAAAAACCGGGGCTTTTGCACGCTGGAGATTTTGAGCAGTGAGAATATACATGAAAAGAGGACTGCTTCTACTTTCATACAGTCCCTGGATGAATTGGACAAAACCTTCGGCCCCCACGGTGTAGCCAGCGCGGCATTCGTATTCCTTGCCCATCACCGCACATATGATAGCATGAGGCCCAAACCAATCGAAAAGTTGACAGTAAGCCTTTTGATTTTGAAGGGAAGCCTTCATCAAGCTGAGAGAGGGAAGGGAATATAGCCCAAACTGGACTTCATACTGTGGCAAGTTTGAAATCCCAGCCCAACCACAGAGATGGTTGATTAGAATAGTTGGAAACTCTGTCCCGGAATTCAGCGGCAGAGACCTGGCTTCTGCTGCTGCCTCTCATTCCACTTAAGGGTGGGGGGGAGAAAGATAGCATAAAGGCTGCCAGTGCTTTAAGTCTGGGTTATGTCGCCTTTCATACACAAGGCTTAGAGTCTTTTTTTCCCCTTTGTTTTTAAACTCAGACTTTTTTAAAAAAAGTACCATATTTTTCAGACTATAAGATGCACTGGAGTATAAGACGCACCAAGATTTTGAAGAGGTAATTTTTAAAAAACAAACGTTTTTGCAGTTTGCAGACCTCCCAAACCTTCTGCACGCCTCATTTTTTGTGAAAACTGGGGCGTACAGAGAGTTTCAGAGGCCTACAAAGTGCTCCTGGAGACTTGGGGAGGGGGAATGAGCAAAAAATGCCCTGTTTTTCATGAAAACAAGCCCATTTCTTTGCAAAAAAACAGGGCATGCATAGGCTTTGGGAGGCTTGTAGGGTGCTCCTAGGGGCTGGGGGGCAAAAACGAGCAAAAAAATGTCTCATTTTTCGCTCATTTATGCCCGCCTCAGCCCCCAAGAGCAGTCTACAAGCCTCTCAAACCCTCTGCACATACATTTTTGTGAAGGGGGTGGGGTTTCGGGAGCCCCAAAGTGCTGCATTTAGTGTATAAGACGCACCCAGATTTTCACCCTCTTTTTGGGGGGGAAAGGGTGCGTCTTATATTCTGAAAAATACAGTAGATGTTCTTGATTCCTTTCTGGGCGATCTGAGATGAAAGCCAAGAAGGTTTTCAGCTTTGGGAAAAGAAAAAGCTGTGGGTGGTTTTTGAGGTATATGTTGGTTTCTACCCCCCCCCCCCCAAAACGGAGTGGGATGAAAGGCTCCAGGAACAGATACGGGTTCCTACCAGTTCGGCCGAGTAGGTTTGGTTTGGTTTTATTTGACTTGTATGCCGCCCTATTCCTGAAAGACTCAGGGCGGCTAACAATCAGAAGGGGAGGGGGTACAAAAATAAAAATAGAAAACAGAAATTTAAAATACAACAACAGTCATAACCTCAAACGGGGCTGGATAGTTCAACAGCCCCAGGCCTGCCGGAACAGCCAGGTCTTAGTTGCTTTGTGAAAGGCTGGAAGGGTGGTAAGGGTCCAGATCTCAACAGGGAGATCATTCCAGAGGGCCGGAGCAGCCACAGAGACACTTTGGTGGGAAGGTGAAAGTGTTCTGTGCACCTTCGGCATTTAGTCATGACGGCCACATGATCATGGAAGACGTCTTTGGACAGTACTGGCTCTTCGGCTTTGAAATGGAGATGAGCACCGCCCCCTGGAGTCGGGAACGACTAGCACATGTATGCGAGGGGAACCTTTGCCTTTACCTTAAAGCAACTCACTGGTTGTTAGGTGAATCTTGTGGTCAAATTAATTCATTCTCTTATTCATTCAATCTTTGGTGGTAATACAACATGAGTCTTGATGACTAAATGATATTTATATAGCCGAATTCACCTTGACGGTGATAAGATCCATGGCACAGTCTTCAAGGCCAACTAAAATGCCACAAAGTAAATTCTCATTCTGTAGCTTGATGCTGCAGGAATACCAACCCATGGCAGTCTTAGCAAGTCCCCCAAATCTATTGGGGTACGATGTGCATTTGGCATTTTGAGAACATGTTGGGGCTTCTGTAGTTTTGTAGGATGGATGTCGTTTGAGCTACAAAGGACGGATTTATCCAAGTGCTACTTTTCACATATTGCAACGTCTATTGGTATAAGACGTGGCAAACTATCCTGCTTACCTTTGCCCTTTTTATTTCTGAGTTGGTGGGCAGACTTCCAAACACGTGAACGGCACTGGTTCCATTTTTAATTTTTAAAGAAGATTCACAGGAACCATTTCATCAGGGCTTCTGCAGTAAAATGAACTTTCCTCCCCTCCCCGGTCTTTTAAAAATGCACAAAGTCCGTAGGACCAGCCGGGGACCACCGAAGCACCAATAATGGACACATTGGGGAAGACTTCAGTAGTAGAATATTGCATAATGGGCTCATAAATAATTTCAATCGTCTCTCCTTGGAGTTGGCCCAAAGATGCTTTGTCTTCCGGCTCGCCCGAATGGTTGACTCTTCTTTTGTTCTTTCGCGTTGCTGTTCCGTAGTTGGTATATTTCAATGATAGGTGGTGGGGTTTTATTTTGAAGTCAGCAGTTTCGATTGGTGCGATCCCTCCCTCCGAATTTAAAAAGGGGCAGCAACGCAGGACCATCCTCCTGCTGAAGGTATGCCCTGCGTGTTTGAATTCTCTCCTGTACTTAAGGCACAAAATTCTGGCTTTTTCTGGCTGGTTTTGCAAGGTTCCTCTTTTTTCCGGGAGCTCATCTGTATGCGGAGGGGATTAAGAGAGAATTTACTGTGGCTTCACCCCGGGGAGTTGTGAACTCCCTAGGAACAGACTCTGACGAAAGCTGTGTGCTCGGTAAGATTAGAACAAACCCTTTTTTTTCCAACAGCAAGCATCTCGGTCCAGTTGCGAGCCCCCCCCCCCTGACGCTGGAATCCTTTCCCTTTTCTAACCCTTTTGCTCACCTAACCTCAAAAGCAACCTGGGCCCCCCCAAAATTGGCCAATTACTGGGTGGCAGTGCGGAAGCATATTGGGAGGAAAAAAAGGCCCTTCTAAAAACAAGACGTGCAGGAGAGGACTTTCTATCTGTGCCGGTAGTTTTCCCGCTCACTGATATTTTTACAGCTGTTGACATATATTGAGTTACATGTGGCTGGGCTGGGTCCCCATGGTACAGTTTTCAAAGTTCTGCTCACCATAAAGAGAGCCGGTCTGGAGTAAATGACTCTGACTTCAGGAAAGCGCGGTGGTTTAAATGTTACTATAAATACAGGGGCCGAGACGTTTTAATTCTAATTGTTGAGTTATGCCGCACTCCGTTGAGTGTACAAGGCCTTTACCAAAGAGGATCACGAGGGCTCGGGTTACCAAACTCTGCTCTCTTGTGGTTCAGACGGTAACTTACAGAAGTTGAAGCTGGTTTGTGCCTTATGTGGTTGTGACATGCAGAGGGAGGGGCTGGCAGAAAAGGCTTGGCACAGTGTGCGTTGGCACCAAAGCCTTGTGGTTCTGCCACAAGGCTGGGTGTTTTCAACCATTGCTGGACTTCAAATCCTGAAGGTCAGTGGTGGGAGGTTCTAGGAGTTGTGGTTTGGTGATATTGGGAAGTTATATCACCCTTGCCTTCCATTCTTCCCTTCGCCTCCTCCCTTCCCTTCCATTTCCCTCCCCTCTTCTCTTCTCTCCCCCTCTCTCCTCTTCCCTTCCCTCATTCCCTCCATTCCCTTCCCCTCCTCTCTTTCCTCTTTCCTTCCCTCCTTCCATTTTCTCCCTCCCTCTCTTCTTCCTTCCCCCTTCTTCTTTCCATCCCTTCCCCTACCTTTTCATCTCCCCTCTTCTCTCCCCTCTCTCCCCTTCCCTTCCTTCCTTCCTCCCTTCCCTTCCCAAATCTGCAGGGGTTTGGTCAAATTAATTCCTTGTGACATCTTTGTCCAAGCGATCTCCATGTTGCACAAAGATCTCTTGATCCTGGATCTGATATTCCCTTTTTAGCTAGAGGATGTGGCAAAAGGCACCCTTTTTTGAGACATCTCCAAATCTCATCACAATGGACGGTGGGCACGGTGGTGTTTGAGTCATCCAGAGAACTCACCTGTTTCTGGTTGTAGAGACTGATATGCTCCCTGAGTCGTTGTACAAGAAAACTACAACCAGAGATGTTCATGAAGAGCAAGGAGAAGGACCTGAAAGAGCTATTTGCCCCAGTGGTGGGATTCAAAAAAAATTATTATTGCTTCTGTGGTCATGGTGTAGCTTGGTGGGCATGGCTTAGGGGATGTGGCAGGGAAAGGATACCGCAAAATCTCTATTTCCACCCCACTCCAGAGGAAGGATACTGCAAAATCCCCATTTCCTTCCCTACCCCACTAACCTGCTTTCCAGCTCCGTTCTCCTGTTCAGGGCAACAGAAGAAGACCCAGCCAATGAGCTGGGACATCAGATTAGCTGGGACTCGAGAGGCAGCGAATAGATGGGGGCGTGGCCAGCCAGAGGTGGTATTTGCCAGTTCTCCGAACTACTCAAAATCTCCGCTACCGGTTCTCCAGAACCGGTCAGAACCAGCTGAATACAACCTCTGGTTTGCCCATGGAGAGAAGACCAGCACTGCGTAATTCAGCCGCTTGTCTTCTGTTGAGAATTCAGGTCATGTTAAAACTGTAGCGTTAAACCCCGAGCCTCGGTGTGGTCCACAGCAGGCAGACAGGAAGTTGCTCTCTGCTCCCTTTCCCCAGCGATAATGAAAGGCCTTCTCATTTAGGCCACTTCCTTAGCCTCTTTTTAAGACGGCTTGTACTTGTCATTTCTGCTTAAAGCCCAACTTCAAGCGTGTCTTCGGTGATAAAGACTGACACGTTTCCTTTATGAATTCTTGTGCATTACTATTGATTTTTCCACTTTGGTTTTCAAAAATCCTACCCCTGGGGTACCCTGGAGATCCCTCTACCGCAGTAATAATGTATTGTCATTTTTAATATCTCAGGACCTTGACAGTATATTCATATTAAAAAATCCTTCCTCCCTGGCCCATCCGCCCCCCAAAAAATGAACTGGTGGGGAGGGGGAGAAAGAGAACAGCTGCATTCAAGATACTCAGAGTTCAGAGTCTTCTTCCGATCTCACAACTGCTAGAGGGAAATCATGGGAACAGCTAAATATTAGGTGTGGAATTAATGCCCAGCTCTGCTGTTACGTTTTCTAGGGGAGGGGTGGGGGGAGTCTCACTTGCAACCTAGTTTTGAATATGCTGTGAGACGCCTTGGGTAACTTAAGACTTCCCTTACTGGAAACACCACTCCAATTTATTATTAATCATTTATCAGCTTTTAATATGCAGCAAAATCCTGATGACTTTGCTTGTATGCTTAGTGTATCTATCGCTACTCTCTCTCTTTGTCCCACTTGCCTGTTCTCGCTGCTTCGGTCTGATGCAAAAAGCCCTATAGATCATGGGGAAGAGGTGGTATTCAGCCGGTTCTGACCAGTTCTGGAGAACCGGTAGCGGAAATTTTGAGCAGTTCGGAGAACCGGCAAATACCACTTCTGGCTGGCCCCAGATTGGGGAGGGAATGGAGATTTTGCAGTATCCTTTCCCTGGAGTGGGATGGGAGTCAAGATTTAGATCAGGGGCAGAGGTGGCATTCAGCCGGTTCTGACCAGTTCTGGAGAACCGGTAGCAGAAATTTTGAGTAGTTCGGAGAACCGGCAAATACCACTTCTGGCTGGCCCCAGAGTGGGGAGGGAATGGAGATTTTGCAGTATCCTTTCCCTGGAGTGGGATGGGAGTCAAGATTTAGATCAGGGGCAGAGGTGGCATTCAGCCAGTTCTGACCAGTTCTGGAGAACCGGTAGCAGAAATTTTGAGTAGTTCGGAGAACCGGCAAATACCACTTCTGGCTGGCCCCAGATTGGGGAGGGAATGGAGATTTTGCAGTATCCTTTCCCTGGAGTGGGATGGGAGTCAAGATTTAGATCAGGGGCAGAGGGGGCATTCAGCCGGTTCTGACCAGTTCTGGAGAACCGGTAGTGGAAATTTTGAGTAGTTCGAAGAACCAGCAAATACCATCTCCGACTAGGCCTGCTCCAATCTATTCTCTGCCTCCTGAGTCCCAGCTAATTGGGATGGAATGGGGATTTTGCAGTATCCTTCCCCCAGGAGTGGGGAGGGAATAGAGATTTAACAGTATCCTTCCCTTGCCACGCCCATCAAGCAAACCCTTTTGAATTTCACCGTATGAGTTTCAGGAATTTTTATCACGTTGGTAGCATGAAAAAAGGGCATGGTGGCTCAGTGGTTAAGACGCTGAGCTTGTCGATCAGAAGGTCAGCAGTTTGAATCCCTAGCACAGTGTAATGGAGTGAGCTCCCGTTATTTGTCCCGGCTTCTGCCAACCTAGCAGTTCGAAAGCACGTAAAAATGCAAGTTGAAAAAGTAGGGGCCACCTTTGGTGGGAAGGTGACAGCATTCCGGGCACCTTTGGCATTTAGTCATGCTGGCCACGTGACCATGGAGACGTCTTCGGACAGCGCTGGCTCTTTGGCTTTGAAACGGAGATGAGCACCACCCCCTAGAGTCGGGAACGACTAGCACATATGTGCGAGGGGAACCTTTACCTTTACCTCTAGCTTAGGTACGAATGAATTATGGTTCATCTTTTCATAGATATTATTTGCATTATATATTGGCTTTTCTGCAGGTCAATACAGGCCATCAATTTGCAAGCAAGAACATAGTATTTGAATGTTTGGTGGTTAACTCTTCTATCTCATTGTACAGTTTTCAGACCACAGTGGGAAACAAGCATCAGGTGATCACGGGGTACTCATATTCCTGGTTGTTTAATACTTCCGACGATATTCCTCGCCTATATATACAAACAAATTCAGTAGGAGGGAGAAACTCGCTTTCTCCTTCAACAGAATTGGACGGTGCCACAGGAAGATCTGAATGTTTGAATCGTCTTGAGGAACTAGTAGAACTTTTCCAATAAAAAGTGTACGTTATTTAGAGTCCTCTAAAGTAGTATTCCTACTTTATTGAGAGCCGAGGTGGCGCAGTGGTTAGGGTGCAGTACTGCAGGCCACTTCAGCCGACTGTTATCTGCAGTTCAGCGGTTCTAATCTCACCGGCTCAAGGTTGACTCAGCCTTCCATCCTTCTGAGGTGGATGAAATGAGGACCCAGACTGTGGGGGCGATATGCTGACTCTGTAAACCGCTTAGAGAGGGCTGAAAGCCCTATGAAGCGGTATATAAATCGAACTGCTATTGCTATTGCTATTGACATGTAGAAATCTAAGGATTAGCTAGGGGAAAAAAAAGACTAGAGAATGTGTAAGATCCTTGTGACCCAGTTTTCCTTTCTCTTTTCTTTCCCCATTGTGTCTGAATCTCAAGTAAAGTAATATTCTAGCAAATGCAACTCACAGGTGTCCTCTCTTATGGGCCTCCTAAGGTTTGGGAGCCATGCCCAGAAAGATCTCTGATGTCTTTTTTTCCCTGAGCATTTCCATTTCATTCAACAGCATGCCCTTTGTCCCCCTCCAATCTAGTTGAATCATCTAAAGGAGGAACACAATTTATTGCCATTAAACCTCTCTCTTTTCTCTCCCTCTTTCCCCCCCTCCCTCCCTCCCTCCCTCTCTCTTTCTCATCACTCAACTTGCAGGTTGCAAAAGGTGTTTTTTTAAAAAAAACTCAACTCAAACAACAACAACAAAAACACAACTGGAGGTTGAAAGTTGTGAGGGAATTCCCCCCCCTCTCCACACAAGCCTGCAATGCAGTCAGTCATAACCCCAGAGGTGAAAGATGGAATGTTCTAGAATAAAGGCATTAGCAAGAGGGTTTTTTTCTTTCCTCTTTCTTTCTTTTTTTCCCTTTGTACGCAAGTCCAGGGGAGAAGACATCCTTTCTTCTTCAATCACTTTTTCCCTCCTGTTTTTTTTTTTTTTTTTGTATGTGAGCTTGTTTAGCCAGAACGGAGAAGGTTACTCCTACTGCGATGAGCCTATGCTTTGAGCAGGGTTCCGCCATGCCTTTTTCTCCTGTTTTTTTTTCCCCTCCCTCCCTCCCTCGTTCTCTCCTTTCCCTTTTTCTCCTGAGGTGCAGATGGCCACATTTGCAGGTTAACTGGAACAGCTGGAAGCATATTATTAGCTTCCTGCTGCTTCCTCATATTTGCTTAGAATATTTCTTTACGTGTGTGTGTGTGTGTGTTTTTTTTTAACAGCGACGTAAATGGCCACTGACAAAAGCAGGCGTATTCCAAATCCGCCTCAGATTTATGTAATGCTGTGGCTTATCAGCGAACGAAGTCATAATTATTGCTTTGTACCATTAAATAGCATAAATATATAAACCGTTATACAAATTGCGGCGAGGGTTTTCCCACGAGGGAGCTCGAGACCAAATTTTAATGTAGTGCATTTGTCTGTAGTGGCAGTTTCTAAGGTGTATAATAATGTTGATAAATTTTACTGGAGCAAGTGACGGTTTGCCACATTAATCTTGGAGGTTTTGTTTTTTTTAAATAAATAAAAAAGAATAGGGGGGGGGGGAAAGGCAGCGATTCCTGCTTTATCGGCTTCACAAAGGAAGGGCAAAGGGCCTGAAATCTTGGCATCCGAGTCTAATTCTGACTTCCTTTTAAAGCTTTTTTTAAGCTACCACTTTATGGTGAAGGCATCTTTAGGATTACAGGTAATCCTCGTCTTACAACCATTCATTTAGTCTGCACTTTCCCCTTTCTTGTACTCGTGTGAATTAGGGTGGGGGGCAGAGGTGGGTTCCTACCAGTTCGCACCTATTCGGTAGAACCGGTTCGTCAAATCTACCAAACCGGTTAGAAGAGGTTCCACCAGTGGACCCGGAAAGCAGGCCACACCTACAGAAGAGGTTCCAAAATTTTTTGAAACCCACCACTGGTCCTTGGATATGATTATTCTACACTGTCATGCTCCTATTTATAAAACTCAGTGCCTCTGTGAAAGGTAAGGATGACGACTGCGTTTGTGGTGCAATCAGAACATTGCGTGTGTTGAAGTTGTTTTAACGCAAACCAAAGATGCCTTTTAAAAAACAAGTTTGCATCCTATTCTTATGCATGCCGGTGCTGTGTGGGAGGTAATTTAAGGTGGTTCTGACAAGTGTCGTCGGCATCTTCATATCCGGTCACATGGGCGGCAAGCCACTCCCATCCGGTCACATGGGCTGCAAGCCACTCCCACAAAGGAGGCCACACCCACAGAGTAGGTTCGAACAATTTTTGAAACCCACCACTGTTGGGGGGAATATCGGTCTGAGGTATTTAGACATGCCTTCCTCTTGTTTTGGATCCAAATCATGTTGTTCTCCTTGATGCTTTCTTAACGGATCTCTCTTTTCTCCATCAAGGTCATCCTCTTTGCTCAATTCCTATCTGGGAACTCAAAAAAGTCCACTGGTTTCCAGCAAAGGAGGAAGTCCATGCTTCTGATCTCACTTGCTGGGGTTTCCACATGTTTTAAGGGTGGCTTTGCCTCCTCTCTGTCAGTTTTGCACGGGTTGTTTCTCAGTAATTGTGCAGATATGGCCAGGTTGAGTTTACCTTTTGGTAACCCCTAGAATTTCTCCACGTAGCTTCCTTGGCGACAGAAATGTTTCTATTTTGCCTTCTTTGGGGAGGATTTAAAAAAAACAAACTTTGCAAAGTAGTCTACACCTCTGGTATTGCCCTGAAGATCTTCCCTGTTTAGCATTTTAAGATTAACCAAGGTCAGCAATGACTTGCCTATCTATCAACTTTGACATCATAGCTCAAAACAATGGCTTATTTTTTTAAATATATTAACACAAATCTTTTAAAGCATTATTTAGGCAGTCTGGAAAATCTATGCAGCCCAAGGGTTGCAAATAACATCATGAAATACAATATCCTTTCCCTTCTTCATGCTAAGGTAAAGGTAAAGGTTCTCCTTGCACATAGTCATTCCTGACTCTAGGGGGCGGTGCTCATCTCCGTTTCAAAGCCAAAGTCCTAGCGCAGTCCTAGACTTCTCTGTGGTCATGTGGCCGGCATGACTCAACACTGAAGGCGCAAGGAACGCTGTTACCTTCCCACCAAAGGTGGTTCCTATTTTTCTACTTGCATTTTTACATGCTTTTGAACTGCTAGGTTGGCAGAAGCTGGGACAAGTAACGGGAGCTCACTCCATTACGTGGTGCTAGGGATTCAAACTACTGAACTGCCAACCGTTCTGATCGACAAGCTCAGCGTCTTAGCCACTGAGCCACCGCGTCCCTTTCTTCATGCTACCAATGTGATACAAATTCTTAAAACTGATATGGTGAAATTTCGAAAGGGGAACAGGAATCACCAGATAAGATGGGGACATCCAGTAGAATTTGACCATCCTTGAGAGGAAGTTTGACACTTGACTTCTCTGCGTCAAACGCAGAGACCCGAATTTTGATTTTCCAAAGCAGCTAGAATAATTGCCAGAGTTTGTTCTATGAGATTCAGAAATAATCTCCCTCCTGGAATCGATTAAAGATGAAAATGCTGCTGCTGTGGTATCTCTTATCATCACGTGCTGGAAAGGTTGGAGGTGGCCAATAACTTTGTGTCTCCCGTTAAGTGCATCCATCGTTCTAGACCGCAAGTAAGCTCTTTGTGTAAAACTCTGTTGGGTGCCTTAAGTGTGTGTCCTTCATTAAACATGTCCAGATAACCCCCAATAATGCTTTCACCCAATAAACATGGGTGCCAAACAGATCTGCCTAATGCACTCATTATTGTGCAGATCACTTAACTTGCATTTATTTGAAAAACACCCTTGTGCCAGCTCCCACTTCTTCGTACACAGCTTGTATTAACATTTTGATTATGAGCCTGTTGAGATATGCATGTTTTTGTGTATCTCTGTGTAGACATAAAGAGTTTTCCATCCATGCATCTAAGGTACTATCCAACATTTCATCATGATTTAGTATAAGCAGGAGACAGAAACCATGGGGCAACCATGTAAGTGAAGGTTGGGGTTAGGGTTAGGGTTGGCTAGTTCTGTGTTGAAGACGCAGTGGTTAGAATGCAGTATTGCAGGTAAACTCTGCCCACAGTTTGGAGTTCAATCCTGACGGGGCTCAAGGTTGACTCAGTCTCCCGTCCCCACTTCTATCTATCATAATGTCAAGCCCAGGAAATCAGAAAATCCAGGCAGTTGAAATGAGTATAAAGATTTATTGCATGCTTAAGCTCTCTACAAGAATCTGAACTACTAACAGTCAAAGCAAATCGGCGGTAGATAAGAGTCGAACTCAAGTGGGCTAGACTTAGATCTCTTCTGGGCATGAAGGAACTCAAGAACTCAAGACAAGACTCCCTCTGGCTCAGCCTGATCATCTCCATTCTTTCCCTACCTCACTCTCTATGGAATGGGAGTCCCCTCAAATTCGGCACATATGTTCCTCTTGGATTCTAGGTGCTCAGTAAGAAAGGATTTTTTGAAATGACCATCAGACCATCGGTATTTCTTATACAGTATTATATTAATATGCATTGATGCTAAGGAGTTAGATGTTCTACTCCCCCCTCCCCACCTGAAAGGAACTCTTTTCCAACTGCCAGTTGCCTTATATTAACACACTCTGATACTGCCCCTTCGCTAAACTGGGTATGCTAGTGGCCAGCATGCGACTCATCTGGCCTGCGTGCTGGGAATTTAGATATTCTACTCCCCCTCCCTACCTGAAAAGAACTCTGTCCCAACTGCCAGTTGCCTTATATTAACACGCTCTGATGCTAAGGAGTTACACATTCTACATTAGTTTTTAAGCTTAAGTATCAAGCCCGATCACACAATTTCATAGCGAAGCACGGGTATCCAGCTAGTTATCAATAAAGATCTCTGGCAGGAGAGAGAAAGATGAGAAGAGAGCTCCAAAGATACCCCCTGCAAATGGCAGACAAAGAAAAAACGGTGGTTGTAGCCCTAATCACCTCTGGCATGTCACTCATTTACAGTAGCCAAGAAAGTATTTGGCCTTGACAGAAAGACAGTTGAACCAAGTCTCTTCTAAATGTCTTGGAAAGGCATTGTACTGGAAAGAGCCCCCAAATCCTGCACTTTCCCTGTTGTGAAATTCTAAAATTCCAGATGTTTTTGTCCAAGATTACCAAAATGGAATATGGTGACTCAGTGGCTAAGATGTTAAATTTTTTATCAGAAATGTTGGCAGTTCGGCAGTTTGAATCCCTAGCGCCACGTAATGGAGTGAGCTCCCGTTACTTGTCCCAGCTTCTGCCAACCTAGCAGTTCGAAAGCATGTAAAAATGCAAGTAGAAAAATAGGGAGCACCTTTGCTGGGAAGGGAACAGCGTTCCATGCGCCTTTGGCATTTAGTTATGCCAGGCAACATGACCATAGAGACGTCTTCGGAGAGCGCTGGCTCTTCAGCTTTGAAATGGCGATGAGCACCGCCCTCTAGAGTCAGGAATGACTAGCACATATGTGCGAGGGGAACCTTTCCCTTTACTTTACCAAAAATGTGAGGTTGGGGTGGGGGAAACCCATGGCAATCTTTTGAGAGTCTGCAAATGTTGTACGACCATTCGTGCTCCAACCAAGGATCCAGGTGATTCATGCATTGGAAAAGTAGGGTTAGCACCAGAGGTGGGTTCCTACCAGTTCGCACCTATTCGGTAGAACCGGTTCGTCAAATCTACCGAACCGGTTAGAAGAGGTTCCACCAGTGGACCCGGAAAGCAGGCCACACCTACAGAAGAGGCTCCAAAAATTTTTTGAAACCCACCACTGGTCCTTGGAGATGATTATTCTACACTATCATGCTCATATTTATAAAACTCAGTGCCTCTGTGAAAGGTAAGGAGGACTACTGCGTTTGTGGTGCAATCAGAACATTGCGTGTGTTGAAGTTGTTTTAGCGCAAACCAAAGATGCCTTTTAAAAAACAAGTTTACATCCTATTCTTATGCATGCCAGTGCTGTGTGTGAGGTAATTTAAGGTGGTTCTGACAAGTGTCGTCGGCATCTTCATATCCGGTCACATGGGCGGCAAGCCACTCCCATATGGTCACATGGGCAGCAAGCCACTCCCACAAAGGAGGCCACGCCCACAGAGTAGGTTCGAACAATGTGTGAAACCCACCCCTGGTTAGCACCATCTCCCTTTGACATCTCTTAGCCCAAGAAATACAGTTGGGTTTGGCCAACAGGTTTTTGACATTGGGGAAAAGGTTGGAACCATCCAGGTCAAACCCTTGCATGGATCCAGATTCTTCTTCTTCCCTGCTCTTATCTTTCGATTCTGTGCAGCTTGCATTGTTCATCCAGTCATGCTTGTTTAGAGGACGGCATGTGTGTTTTCTCTGATGCCTCTTAAGACTGAACAGTCCCTACAGAGCTTCATCATTATGCAGATTAGCGTGATTGGATGTGCTCCCAGAGACTACTCTCCAAGCAACGTAAGGGCAGGAGAAGGTAGCTGGTCCTCGGCTTCTTGAAGCTGGGATAATCTCCTGTGTGCCTAGAAGGGCAGAGAGGGGAAAAAAACAGATCAGAAGTCTGGACTGAATAGGTGGGAAATTTATTCTTTGTCCATGAACCAGGTGAGCTGTAAGATTCCCATAATAAGTTGCAAAGCTTGCAGGATAGATGTTACCCGTCAAGCCGGAAGGAAATCTTTCCTGGAATTTATTCTTTGTGTATTGAGGCCTTTTTATGATTCATCAGTAAGTAAATATAAGCTAAGGGAGTGATTTGTTCCTAACAAGCTTATAAAATACTGGAGTCATTTGTTAGTTTATTGGTGTTCTGATTATAAACATTCCCTCATGCGCACTTCTTTTTGTCAAATTAACATTCAAAATACAAATACAGTTGCTCTGATTTTTTTAAACCTTCCTCATTTTTGTAACCTAAAAGAGAGAGTGTGGTCTAGCAAAATATTATGCGTAGCATGCGTTTGGAAAACCATCAACACCCACCCACCCCCCATAATCTTTCTATGAATATTCTGCAAGCTATTTGGTAGCGAGTTCAATTTCTCTTCTATTCTTATCTTATCCGTTGTTGGAGATGATTGGGCTGGTGACCTACCATGAAGTTATGGGGGAACGGCATTGCTTTGGAGCCCCATGGACAGATGCTGTAGGGGACGGGTTTAAAAATATACCCATACCGTGTTTTCCCCAAAATAAGAAAGGGTCTTGTTGTATTTTGACACACACCCCCCCAAAAAAATAAGCATTTGGCCTTATTTTCAAGGAGGTCTTATTATTTTTGAAGTGTAGGAGGCAGCAAGCATGGTCACCTCATGGCTGCTGCTTTGTTGCATTATTTTCGGGGAGGGCTTATTTTGGGGAAACAGGGTACTAGCTGGATAACCTGTGCATCACGACAAAACTATGTGATGGGGCTATGCAGGAGAAATTTGGTTCACAAGCCGTTGGCTTAGTGGTGGTCAGTGATTGAAACACGTAAGGGAATATCGCTGCCGCCGCCTTGAGTCCAGACGCAGTTCCATAGGTGGAAGGCGTAGACATTTTGGTGAGGTTCTGACATTTAGTACTATAAGAGGCCCCAGGCCGCTCCTGAGTGAAGGAGAGGAACGTCTGCCAGTTTGAACTAAGGTAACGGAATGTGAGGCAACTGGCAGTTGGAACAGAGTTCTTTTCAGATGGGGAGGAGTAGTAGAACTCCTTAGCATCAGAGCGTGTTAATTATTGTATAAGAAATACTAATGATCTGATGGTCATTTTGAAAAATTCTTTCTTAGTGAGCACGTAGAAGCCAAGAGGAATATACACGTCAAATTTCAAGTTCGTAGGTTTTACATTTCTGGAGATTTCGTGATGAGTGAATGGTATTTGGCTTTTATATATACCATATTTTTCAGAGTATAAGACACACCATTTTCCTTCAAAAAAGAGGCTGAAAATCTGGGTGCGTCTTATACACTGAATGCAGTGCTTTTTGCCTCCCAAAACTCTGCCCCCTTCACCAAAATGGCCATGCATAGCCTTTAGGAGGCTTCTAGAGTGCTCCTGGGGGCTGGGGAGGGCAGAAATGAGCGAAAAATTGGCTGTTTACCATTCTGGAGATTTCATGATGAGTGAGTGGATTTAGCTTTTATATAGTGAGATAATAATAATGCAGCGGGGAACATATCTGAAGTTCCAGACTTCTGTTTTGAAGGTTGCCTGGTACAGTTTCTTGCTGCCAAGGTGGCGCAGTGCCAAGGTGGCGCAGTGGTTAAAATGCAGCACTGCAGGCTACTGCTAGATCAGCAGTTCAGCGGTTCAAATCTCACCGGCTCAAGGTTGACTCAGCCTTTCATCCTTCCGAGGTGGGTAAAATGAGGACCCAGATTGTTGGGGGCAATATGCTGACTCTCTGTAAACCGCTTAGAGAGGGCTGAAAGCCCTATGAAGCGGTATATAAGTCTACTGCTATTGCTATTGCTATTGCTATTGCTGCAAACACTTATTTTTGGTGTGCAAATGTTCATAAAGGTGCATTCAGATAACTGACCCATCCCTTGAGTAGTTCTCTTAATGAAGTCCCTTTTTCTACCTAATTGCTTCACCGCCCGATCCATTCAAATAATTAAAGCCCGTTCAATTTTTAGCACTCATCCCTTGCATTTTGCTTCTCAGGCTGGGTTTTTACCACTAATGGAATTAATATCATCTATTTCATCTATTCAAAGCTCCTTAGTCTTAAAAATATCAATATTTGGTGTTTTATAGATATCTAAAAGCTTCAAAATGGTCAGGCTAAAGTTCTGGGAATCCCATAAGCTGTTCTGAGATCCAGAGTCACAATAACATTCCCCGAAGCAGGAACCTCACCAGATCAGAAGCAACTCAATTAAAAATTAACTTATTTTTTTTTAATACAGTCTTGTAGGGAAGGACCTGATCCACATCTCTATAATGGCTAGGATGATCAAAAGGTAGCTGTCCAGCAGATACTGCGATATAGTTCTCAGCTGCTTTAAATGAATCGAATGTTCCCAAATAGATCCCCAAACTGATGGAAATGTAATCACCAACAGGGGACCTTCTATCATATGTGATGGACATGTCCGAAAGCCAAAGAATTCTGGACCAAAATTCAAAAATGGTTAGAAGAAATAATAGAACAAAAAATTGGCATGAACCCTGAGCTGTTTCTTCTAGGAATAATAAAAAAAAATATTAGTAAGGATATCCAATATTTAATGCTTCATATAATCACTGCTGCCAGAATTTCATATGCCCAAAGTTGGAAACTAAAAACCATTCCATCAAATGCAGAAATCATAAAAAAAAAGTGTTAGAATGCTCAGAAATGGACAAACTAACAATGGAACTAAGAGATAGAGAGGAAACGGGGTACTACAAGATATGGAACAGGTGGTATAACTGGCTTGAAAAGAGATGTAAAATCAATGCATAAGGAACAGGTAGCAAACACAATGAAAAGAGGTGGCATATATTTAGAAAGCAATAGAGATGGAAATATTGTACATAGATGTATGTATTGTAAAAATGAGAGCCGAGGTGGCGCAGTGGTTAGGGTGCAGTACTGCAGGCCACTTCAGTTGACTGTTATCTGCAGTTCAGCGGTTCAAATCTCACCGGCTCAAGGTTGACTCAGCCTTCCATCCTTCCGAGGTGGGTGAAATGAGGACCCAGATTGTTGTTGGGGGCGATATGCTGACTCTGTAAACCGCTTAGAGAGGGCTGAAAGCCCTATGAAGTGGTATATAAGTCTAACTGCTATTGCTAACTGCTAAATGAAGAAGAATATGTATAAAATAGTAGAATGGAAAATGGAAAACCCGAAATCAGAAAAAAGGAATACCGATAACAAAAGCTGTAAAAGTGTCATTGCGATTTTAATGTTTGGAAAATGTCAAATTAAAAAATATATAGAAAAATAAATAAATGAATCGAAACCTGCACTTAAATATAGTCCAAGGGATTCATTTTTAATGTGGATGAATAAAATAAAGCAGGCACTGGATGGAGCGATGGGTAAGGAATCCAGGAAACCCCCCCCATATTGGACCCCCATATCCTTTCTCCAAAGAGGAGATGATAAGATGCCACTCTTCCACCCCAAGTTTTCAGCAGTTCCTCAGAATTAATCTTGGCACCGAAGCTTAGGAACAAAAAAAACAAAAGAAAGCATTGACAGTTCGTTTGTTACCTACTGTGAACACTGAATAGTGGTTTGGGGAATAGTCTCTGTGAATATCATTTACCCTTTTTAAAACTAGCTTTTCAGTCTTGGTTGTCTGAGCATCATCATTGAAGTTCTGGCCAACAAATCAAATGGTTGTGGCCCGCCGGCAGCCAGTGGAGCTGGCAGCAGAGATGGACAGTGAGGAGGTTGGGGAGGAACATGGGCCAGTCTTGGGGGCTGCGGAAATCTTAGACGTGGGCTCTGCGTCGGAGGCAGAGAGGGAGCTAGACAGCAGTGAGGCAGAAGAACAGATGGAGCCTGTTCCCAGTGTGTGCATGCGCAGAGCTGCCAAAAGACAAGAACAACTAAGAAAGCCAAGTTGACTTAGGAGAAAAGCCACACCTTGGAGGTGATTGGCCCCTCCCATAGGGAACAAAAGAGGAACGAACTGGGAGTGGGCTTTTGCAGGAAACCATTCATTCATTAAGGGCGGAAAGTTCTGTTTGTGATTATAAGAGACTCTGTGCCAAGTTTTGCTCTGCCCTGTGTTTGGAAACTAGTTACCTGGCAGCGCTCCAAATGAGATAAGGTGCGTGTGGATAAACATTCCTTGGAAAGACTGTTTGCTAAAGCCTGTTGACTGTGAATGAAAGGAATTCACAGTTGGGTAAATAAAAGAGGTTTTGTTGGGACCAAGACTTTGGTTCTTGCTTTCTAAGGAAGGCTCGGTCAGAACACTAATGGAAGGACAGGCCAGAAAAATAGGCAAAAAGAAAGAACATCTGTCTGTCTGTCTATCTGTCTATCTATCTGAGGTGGCACAGTTGTTCTGGTGCAGTACTGCAGGCCACTTCAGCTGACTGTTATCTGCAGTTCAGTGGTTCTAATCTCACTGGCTCAAGGTTGACTCAGCCTTCCATCCTTCCGAGGTGGGTAAAATGAGGACCCAGACTGTGGGGGCAATATGCTGACTCTGTAAACCGCTTAGAGAGGGCTGAAAGCCCTATGAAGCGGTATATAAGTCTAACTGCTATTGCTATTGCTATTGCTATTGCTATTGCTATTGCTATTGCTATTGCTATTGCTATTGCTATTGCTATTGCTATTGCTATCTATCTATCTATCTATCTATCTATCTATCTATCTATCATCTATCTATCTATCTATCTATCTATCTATCTATCTATCTACCTACCTACCTACCTACCTACCTACCTACCTACCTACCTACCTTCCTTCCTTCCTTCCTTCCTTCCTTCCTTCCTTCCTTCCTATCTATCTATCTATCTATCTATCTATCTATCTATCTATCTATCTATCTATCTATCTATCTATCTATCTATCTATATCAGTTCCCCCCTCCACAAAATAGTTCCAGAACCAAATGTACCCTTTGAAATTCAAGCTCATCTTGTTGCCTTTTTAAAAAGTAATACCTAGACGGAGCCATCTCCCAGTGTTATCATTTTTCATTAAAATGATGTTTCTAACCACCGCAGACAGCTTTCATATCCCTTGAAAACAGAAGAGTAAAATTGTCATAAGAATGAAGCGGCTTAGAAGATTTTATTAACCAATCTCCAGTTCATAAAAGACATCAGCCTTGTGCCACTCTAGATTATATAAACGTATTTTGAAAGCGGAATTCTATTTCTGAAAGGAAGGCGAGACAATAATGATAAGCACCGAGTCTCCACCGGTGGAAAACGGGAGAGGAGAGAATGAAGACGTGAGGATCGAAGGGTAGACAATGGGGGGCTTCCCAGATGTTTTAGGCCACAATATCTTGTAATTAACCCATCTGGCTGGAGATGATGAGAGTTAGATCCGAAATATCTGAAGAAGACCTACTTCTTTTTTGCCTTGATGAAGATGACTAGGTGATGTTGTCGATTTATGTATGATCAATTTTAGATCGGGGGGTTCTGGAATTGAGCTGGATAGTAAACAAGACATGGGAAGATATAATTTCTTCTTATTTTCTTCTAAGAATAGAGTAGAATAGAATAGAATAGAATAGAATAGAATAGAATTCTCTATTGGCCAAGTGTGATTGGACACACAAGGAATTTGCCTTTGGTGGAGATGCTCTCAGTGTGCATAAAAGAAAAGATACATTCGTCACAAATCATAAGATACAACACTTAATGATAGTCATAGGAGTAGAGTAGAGTAGAATGTAGAGTAGAAAGAATACAATAGAATGTAGACTAGACTAGAATAGAATGTAGAGAAGAATAGAATAGAATAGAATAGAATAGAATGCTCTCAGTATACATGCAAGAAAAGATACATTCATCACAAATCGTAAGGCACAACACTTAATGATGGCCATAGGATACAAATAAGCAATCAAATCATACTAGGAAACAATCAATATAAATCCTAAATATACAAGCAACAAAGTTACAGTCATACAGTCATAAGTGGGAGGAGATGAGTGATAGGAACAATGAGAAGATTAATAGTAATGCAGACTTAGTAAATAAGTTGACAGTGTTGAGGGAATTAGTTGTTTAGCAGAGTGATGGCATTCGGGGAAAAACTGTCCTTGTGTCTAGTTGTTCTGGTGTGCAGTGCTCTCTAGCATACTTTTGAGGGTAGGAATTGAGACAATTTATGTCCAGGGTGTGAGGGGTCTGTAGATATTTTCACAGCCCTCTTCATTAAAAGTAACTTAAGATAAACTTGAATTCATTCTTCCCATTTCCAGGTCACAAGTTGGAGACTCAAAATGCTTCATTAGGTTTCATGTCTTCCAAGGCATTTGAATTCAGGTCATTTAAACACCTGACACACTGTTCACAATAGCAGATAAAATTTCCTTGAGTTCAGAATGGCTAAACTCTAACTTTCAGGCTTATAATTAAGTAGGAGAGAGGGAGAGAGAGAGAGAGAAAGGAAAAGTTGAAGGTTGATATCTGTGAGTATGTTCTTTGAGGAATTATCTCTATTTAGAAATGAATCAAGCCCTTT